>NC_062976.1:21438425-21726502 GCF_023078275.1 Leguminivora glycinivorella | reverse complement strand
CCAGCCACTTTTCCCAGTTTATTATAGTCTGTAGGAGTTCGTTTTTGGACTGTTGTATTGTAAGTATTCAATTATTAAAACCTACCTATTAAATCAAAGGTGTCAGTTCCGTATGCCATTGTGCCAGCTAAACCTTTCACCCATTAGCACTTTCCTATAAAACCTGAATAAAATTAAGCATGTTTAAACATACATTGTAACTTGCCATGTGTTTATACTTATTTCTGTGGGAAAGCTGTTACGATTTGAAGCTTATGGCCTTTTGATGCTCTTGCTAAGTGAATCTCAAGCGTAAAGTGGACATAATGGGACGATACGCCGGTCGTTAGTAATTTACTTACGTGTTATCATTACGGCGGTTTTGATTTATTTCACAATTCTCTCTTTAAGGGCTTTGTAAAAGTATGACGGTATTAGAAGGAAAGTATAATTCTTGTGAAATTTTACGATGTTGTATGAGTTTGAGTTCTTACTTGTGCCTTATCTTCGTTGAAAGCTTCATAGGTGGTAGAAGTAATTGCTCGTTAATCCGTTAATCGTTAATTAACGAAGTTAACATTTCGATTAACGGATTAACTTTAAGTTAACTTTAAAAACTGTTAACGGATTCGTTAACTTCCGTTAAATTTCATCGAGTCCCTTAATCGTTAATCCTTTTTACCCCAAGCGGCTCGCTGGAGCCATGGCGAAAACCACGTTCTGACTGCATACTGTTAAATCCCGTAGTACGGCAAAACCTAAGATTTATCGGTAAAAGCGAAGATCTTTCCGGTTATAAACATGATGCTAAAGACCAATAATTGGATCACCTATTCGAGATCTTCTAAATCTTATTAGGCGTGCTAGATCAGATCACTAACCCTGGGAATAGAGTGCAATCATCATGCATGACAGACGGAAATCGCACAACCGACTTTGCATCGAGTCCGGCGGGCGCTTAGATTACTCTTCTAAATTATCGTGGCCCACAGCATCGAGTTGTCATCTCAAATCTCAATGTGAAGAACCGACGCACCACGATCGCGACCGCATGAATGACCAATAATTAACCATTCCCAAGAAGTAAAACCTAGGATTTAGCCAACCAACGGTGGTAAAAAGCCCGAAGAGACCGTAATTGTTACGTTTCGGTTTTTTACAGATTGGCACGTCACGTGTTTCCAATAATGGTTTTGGTGGATACTTAGTAAATACAAAGCCATAATACCTACACTGAAAGTCCTATTTTTTATGACGTGTTAACGGATTATCGATTAACTTTAACTTCCGTTAAATCTACCAAAATGTATCGCTTTAACTATTAACGAAGTTAATTTTTAAGTAACGAGATTAACGATTATCGAAGTTAACCCTATTTGATTAACGGTGCCCAGCTATGCCGACTTGCACATATATTGTTGGGTGTAATGAAATCTTTATATACTTTGTTCAAGATTATTGTTCGATTTGTTGAAAAATGGTTTTATGTTCTATTTTCTAAGTCTTTGTGAGTAAAAGCATCCAGTTATTGTCCCAGAGCTCCTCAGTATTAGTAGTAGTACAAATTTTTCATAAATATTTTCGCTCAGGTAGTACTAAATACTATTATGCGCTATGTCAGTATATTTGCAGAAGGAAAAAAAAATCGATTGGATGGATTGAAATGAGACTGATACGTGGATCAAATGGATAATGGATATGGATGGCACGCAATAAAATTGAAAGAAAAAAGTAAAAGTTAGTGCAGAACCAATAGTACAATTTAAGCCTTCTCACATTCTCAAAAGAAATTTTCCGGCACAATTTCCTTCGCTGTTTTCTTTACCCAAACGCCTTTACCAGGGACCGCGGGCAAAGTGGGTCACCGGGGCATCTCATCAATAATATAGCAGTTTTAGTTTTTTCTCCATCCACCGTCAGGAACATGAAAAGTGGTGCGCGTAGCACGCTTTACCTACCATTCATCACAGCTACCGTACAAATAAGTAACTGCTAATAAATTAATATGCAAAGATTATTCCCGCTCCGCTCAATGAAATAGGAGTATCTTTTAGTAAGAATGTCTGTCGGTTTAAGTCTTTTCGCGTACGGAGGCAACAACAATTTCACGCAGTGAAATATAAATTACAATTAAGCCTAGTTACATGGTTGACCCCATCCCATGTAGAATTACACATTGATTTGCGACACGCCTCGCTCACGTGATTTCATTCCGAGAATCGGCCGACAAACGCGTCGGCCATGCTGACGGCAATATCTCGCTAACTTTGGTTCAAATAATTCAAAAGCGGCAAGCCATAAGTCACCTGTTAAATTCTCAGATTTATAGATAGCGGGCGAAGGCACGGTAATGACCGAGGAATTGCACGTAACAGAATTTACATACGCTTACGATATTTATCTCTATCGTAGCAGCTATTTCCATCGCTATTCCGTGTTGGCGCGACAGAGCTGAGGCTGCGTTTTCGATTGGCGTCTAGCATCAACGACTGTCATTCGGCTGAGGCCGGCTGTTGTGGGTGTCGATTGTCCGCGCTCCAGGTCCACATCCGACTTGCGAAAGTGTCCGTGTTGCCCCCGTCTCCCCTTTGCCTTGACACGTTGAATCATAAATGCTTTGTTGTTATTTGGTTAGCGTCAATTAGGGCTGCCGCCCTTTGTGATCATTGAACACAAATTGTTGAGCAACAGCTAATTAATTTTTGAAGGAATAATTTCCGTTTATTAACTGCCATTTAGAACTTTGATCTGTGAACTACACAATCTTATTACGAACCTTGTTTCGTCTGTTGTAAACCCTCGCCTACCATCGAATTTGTGTAAACAAAAGCTTCAGGAAAAGCGCTATAAATACCACACTCTGTTAAAACTAAAACAAGAACCTTAAAGGAGAAGACGATTGGCCTATTCATACACACCCATAATAATAAATGATTGTTAATAAAATTACGAAAGAAACAATTAACTCAAAGATCCGAGCGCTTAATCCGTGACCAATTTTCCTTAGCGTTTCGCGTCAAACACTCCGTTTAAGGTGCGCTGCTGACAATTACATGCATCAAATTCCAAAACGGGCATTATGAATTTTCAGTTCATGTTCGTAAATGTCATAAAAGTTATTGTGAAATGGCGATTATGTGCCTGTAGTTCGAGAGTATTGCGTCTATAATTGATCACAGTAAATTGGGAGTTGGTTTATGTGTAGTTGACAGATTTGGTCGCACCTGCTGCAGAAGCGTGGGTTATGGTGGTTGTGAAAGATCACTGTTTTGCTAAATGACGTAGCGGGATCTGAAAAGGTGTCGGCGTTTATTACATTATCCTTTTTGACATAGATTTATTGTCTATTGCCTGCCAACTTATGTGGCAGAACTCATCTGAGTTGACTATTCGCTTTAAGCGCGTGGCTTTAGAGAAACAAAACTTGTAGAGCTCACTGCTTGGCTCTTTTTACAAATAAATATTCGCTATATCGTAATCCTGCAAAAGGATTCATATAGGAGGTGCAAGCACAAATTGCTCGCTTCTTAGAGTTGGTCTATGGCGCCTAATAGTCCTTCAGAGATAACATACACTAGAAAATTTCGAAGCGGAGCACCACGGCGGTCCGAGGTGGTCATGGCGAGTTTATCACGACAGCCCGCGATGGCTGAGACGGGTTCGATTCCCGGCTTCGATTCCCGGCTTCGCCACCAGTGGGCTTGATCGCTTTTTCTTTAGTGTATGGTATCTATTTCAGTTTATAAAATATTCGCAAAGTTCAAAACTTACTTATTCCTAATAAAATAAAACTCCGTATTTACAATATGTCGCCAATCGGGCAATAACAATCTTCATGATCAAAAGAAAACATAGCTAATATTCTTTATTTTATTCATCTAATAGATATTAGCACCACCCATACCACCCCCGCGGTCATATCATATAAAATATGGGATACCCGAAGAAATTTTCTCCCTACCATTTTTCCCTACAAGGTTAACGGAATAACTTGTAATATCTTCCCCCTTCGTTTCTATTAATTTAGCTTTTTATGTATTATATATTAATTCCAACAAGTTTATCTTAGCAATTAAATCTCTTCTTTTATCAACGAATTACATGATACTGTTGGCAACGAAATTATACGCGTCTTTCGTTTAGAAAATAATTCTTATGCTTCATGTGCAGTCAACCAATTTGAGATCCCTAGAGCCACTGTGAGAACCTTTACACAGTAAACGTCGAAGTTACTTCTATGATAAATACAGCACGGTGTCAATGAGGCAGGGTTCTACGTACATAAGGATGTTTTTCTGAAAAGCCATATTGTAATCTAGAGCTGAATATCGCTGACGTCGCAGTGATCTGTTATCAACTGACATTCTAACATAGCCGTTTGGAAAATTCTCGGAGAAAAAGACATTATTGCGTCATTGGTTTTGTGATAATTAAAAACCTATGCTTGCATAATGCCAGAGAATACCTACATTATGTTTTTAGATATCTACTTTGGAACACTACAAAAGTTAAAAGATTTGAAACATATAGCCTGACAAGTTTTTATTTGACCCTCGCCGCGTTGCGGATTTTCAGCTGAACTAATTTCTTTCACTGGCAAGGATTTTTTTGACACCCGTCATCGAAAGTCATCGAATGTCAGTGATGTAAACTAGAAGTAAATATTTTAAAATTTCTAACGGTTTCATCGCAAATATGCCGAAAATAATATTTAAAAAAGTGAAAATAATTATACTGAACGTGATAAATTACGTACAACAAAAAAGGATGACGGATTTCACAGCATTTCGATAACAATGTTCCGAGATCGGTTGTTGACATGTCCGGTACTGACGGTTTATAGTGCGGTTCTCTTGTATTGATTAGTTGGTTTCGATTTAGCTTAGGTATATTTTTTGTTCTTATTGATGGTGTCTGTAGCTCTGTCGTGGAAAATATTTGTCGAATTAAGGAGGCCGTTCCATAATTGCCACCAGTACAAAACAAGGCCCCACGCAAAAAGAAAATAAACCTCGACAACTTCGATGAAGGCACAAGATTCATGGATTTTAGGCTGTGCGAAAAGAAGTAGCGAGTCTTAAAACATTGCTTATTAAATTTTGATTCTCTAAAACCATGTTTTAATTTTCTATAAATATTAACGGGTCCAGTACACGCTGTCCCCATTACATATGACGTCGGCACATTATTGCCATATGAAAGCGGTTTGTAGCGACACTCTCTCAGGGTCAAATAAAAACTTGTCAGGCTTTACTCGAGGTCCATAAATGGTTAGTAGAACATTAAAACACTAAAGAACTAATATTAGTGTTAGTAAGACATTTACCTAATGCTAAGACTTAAAAAACTAAAACAATTCACACTTAAAACTTACATAGCGACAATACTATTTAATATTATAATAATCCATACTAATATTATAAATGGGAAAGTGTGTGTGTCTATTTGTTTGTCCGTCTTTCACGCTAAACGAATTTACGTGATTTTGAAGTGGAGATAGTTGAAGGGATGGAGAGTGACATAGGCTACTTTTTGTCTCTTTCTAACGCGAGTGAAAGCAAAAGCTAGTTCATTATAATTTGTAATTCCCTCATAGCAAGGACCATTTAATACTAGACTGATATAGCCCATACAAAAAAGCGTACCCCTGAAAAAGCTTAGTTTTTGCTTTAAAACTAGATGGCGTTGTTTCGTAACCAGGAGTGGAAAAAAACATATTTTCACACATATTTTTACTTGTTTTTATATTATACTATGAATAACTATCAAAAAACTTTATTTTAATATCAAAATATTGGCTTAAAACACAATTTTTACAAATTATATTTTTTGGTCGGCCTCGACGTAGTTGTGATCGCTTCGCTGGCTAAGTTTGTTCGCATGTTGTCTAATTATTGCCAAATAAAATGACTAGATGACGTTGGTGGACTAGGAAAATGTCACATCCGTTTCGTTGTTCATTAATATAATATACTTAGTGATAATAAACCTATATGTTGAGCTCAAATACGGTCAACAAAACGCAATCATTGTGCCAACAGATGTGACATCTGACATCCATGTCACATCACAAATGTGACATGGATGTGTGTGTATGATTTATTGAATATTCATAATATGGATATTAAATATTTTAGAATCGCAGCAGCAATGCGAGTAGAGATACAGAATTAATAACTGTATAAATTAATAATTGTATGACCAATGACCTCATACATAAAATTACCAGTTTAGGTGACAGAAGGCGAATCCAATTTGTAAACATTAAATGTGCTAAGGAAAGAATCTTTCCGATTTTCAACAGGACACGGCTGAAGGGGCGAGCTGGTTTCGACTGCGCCCATGCATCTCCATTGTCCAGAAAGTTCATTTTGCTTATAATAATCTGAGTAATCACAGTGAATGGTTTGACAGTATTTCAGCTAACACGTAAAGAGACTTGCTAGCTTCGTCGGTCAGGCTTCGTCTTGGACACAACGCGGATAGTTAGGCCGCCAGGTGTGGCACTTTGGATTACGTTTTTATAATAAATTAATGATAGTTTGTATTGTTTTGGTAATATATTTTCTACTCGTATACTACTCGTTTGGTACTCGTATAAACCTAAACTGAGATAATAAATGAATAAAAGGAAATAATTAGTGAAACTCTGACATAAGTAATAATTAATGAGACTAAATGCATTTTCACATTATCCGATCCGATATCGGATGTAGGACTGATACCCATACATTACAGGCGCTATCTTGGATTTTTTCCATTTAAATCCTTCCGACATCCGATATCGGATCGGATAATGTGAAAACGGACTAAGACAATAGATACCTTGTTAGTGATATATACCTATGCCTATGTATATCCCACCAAAAACATTCTGTAAAAAATAGCCGTCTCGATGGAGCTGCTTGTTTATCTCTAAAAAGTAATGAAATCTACATAAAGTTCCTTACTGCGATTTCTTTATTATTATAGTTAACTAGCCTTCGCCCGCGGCTTCGCTCGCGTTAAATTCGAAAATCTCTCCACAAACTTCCATCCTCCATTATAAGGAAGTGGGGGATATAAAAGAGACAAAAAGTAGCCTATGTCACTTTCCATCCCTTCAACTATCTCCACTTAAAAAATCACGTCAATACGTCGCTCCGTTTTGCCGTGAAAGATGGACAAACAAACAGACACACACACTTTCCCATTTATAATATTAGTATGGATGTTGTGTGACTTGGCCGTTGAAGTGTAGTAGTGCTGGCGACAGATTGGTGCAATGGTGTCATGGAGCACCTGGTTATAAACTTCTTTATACCCTTGTGTATAAAGAAGTTTATAAGTTTCATATTCGATGGTCCGAGCTAAGGTTCGTAAAGCCATGAAGCCGAGCTGATAATCATTGTCGCTAAACGCCGATCGAAACGCAGTCTGAAGTGGGTGATAAACGTACGATACGAGCAGGTATGCGTACTTATGGCTCGACGACCTTTTTCGATTGTGTGTCACCGTAAGTACGCGTAAAAACCGCTGCGCATAGTAGTCGACCATCCAACGCGTACTTGCTCGTACGCCTATCACCCACTTGACGTCGCGCCAACACTTTATGGAAAAAGCGGGTTTTCGACAACTACCAATAAGATTTTAGACATTCAAAAATCTTCAATAATACTCAACTGTTTCGGTCGCACTCGTTCAAATATAGGATAGGATTGGTATGAGCGAGACGGTCAGGAGATTGATTGTCAACATGATATCTATCATAAACACCGTTCGAAATGGCCTCATTAAAATCTAAATTTTAAATATATTGAAAGTAATATTACTAATCATTGACGTCACGCTCAAAATGAAAGAGATAGAAAATTTGACAGTATGGTACTCTTTTGCATGATTGTCATAATTCAAAATAAGAACGATGGCTTGCGTTGTAAACAGGGACTGAAACATGACACGGGCCCCTTGCGTCATCTATATACTTTTCACTGTATCACTTGTAATGCCGTTGAACTACCGCGTGCGTATTTTTAAAAAAAAACGACATTTTTATTCAAATGACACTCTTAGTGACATCTAGTGACATAGATTTACGGCTGCCAACGGGGTACGGCATTTAGTATGGACTCTGCTGGTCCTTTATAATCGTCCTTGCTCATAGTGTAGATTTTTTTTATGGTATGGCAACAAGGTATAGAGGTATAGACCTTCTTGCCGTTACGCCATTACTCATTATAACATACTTACTTCGTAACCCATATCGTTTCTTAGATCTAATTACGAGCGGCCTCGGCACTTTCTTTAATTCCCTCTATAATTTATTCAAGTCTTTATTGTTATTTTATGATACGTTTAACAATTGCCAAGCCATTCGATCGTAATGAACAAAATGCGTGGAACGATATGCAGCGAGCAATATTCTAATCAGACATGCAAATATATTGACACTTATATCTCTCTGATACACTTTTTGCAAATTGAATTATACTACCATGAAGTAAAGTTGAGAATGAACCAGAAGGATTTGATGGTATACGAGTTTGCTAAAGTTTGATAGGAATGGCAAGCCGGGCGGCATAGTCATATTGCTATATGCCAATCGCCACATAATTTTGCGGCAAGTTATAATGAAAATTGAAAGGATGTTATCTGGAGCGGTTCTGTATTAAGCGTAATGCAATCTGTCTTTTATTAGTCTGTGCGGTGATGGGGATTGCAATGCGTATCGAAATCATCATTTTCAATCAAGAAATCAGCTTGAATTAGTCGATTTGCATGCGAATGATCTTACCACTAGGTTAAATTATTATACACTGATAGTGCGTAATAATAATATCCATTATCTATGTCTACATTCTGCGAATTGAGAAAATTTACATCAAATTACAACTACCTCTGTACAAACTCAGTAAGGATTGTGGCATCTCATCTAATCAAATAGTATTTTATGCAACAGGCGTTTAAATGAGGTCAAAAAAGACGAGTGGCGTGGGTAACAATTTGAGGCGAAGGCGAGTATTTTTTGACTCAGTTAAACACCGTTGCATACAATACTTTTCTACGACCATGCACTTACTTTTAAATAGTTTTCTAGAATAACTTTCTTGAAATTCGCACTGTTTCCTATAAGTATTTTGACTTGTCCTCTGCAATGTTTCTGCACTCACCCTGTCGCTCGCACTCCCCCGCGCCGCCGCCCGCCCCCGGCCGGCGCCCCGCGGCCCGCTATATCCCTTAAAGGCATCCTCACAATGCTGTAAGAGTTATATCGTATGCGTGGGCGCGCGGGGCGCCGGCCGGGGGCGGGCATCTTTTATGTAGGGTTTTAACGATCTATGCACGACACGGTAAATGACGAATAACAACACGGGAGTAGAAAAAGATTAATAACCCTTAGTTGATGCTATGGGAACATCAACGTTTACATGCAGGTTTTACTAAAAACGACCAGCTTTGAATGTTTACTAATCCCGCAGCCTTAGCGTTTCGAAGTCATTTTTTTGTAATCCTAAACGATGCGTAGATGGGTTCCCTCTATTTGGCATAACTTTAATTGTCCGAAACAATTTTCGCATAACAGACTTCGCATAATCGATTTTCGCCGAATGTTAATCTGGCACAAAACGTATTTGTCATAATCTAAAATAATATAATACGAATATTACTTTGTCCGAAAATAAGTTCGCATAATTCAGTTTACGCCGATTGTTTTAATGAATAAAACTAATTCACATAATTGCATTTGGCATATTTATTAACACTTTCGCTACCAAGAACCCGACTGTCGGGCACACCGCTCGTAGAAGCGTAGCCGATTACATGGGTTTCCCCGTATGTAGCGAAAATGTCGTAGCGCCGCGTAGAGCCCGGTTTCGAAAGTGTTAAAATCAGAATATCGGCCCATACTAAATGATGTCAAGAGAGTCGGTTTGGTTAGGTTAGAACTGCGACCTCAAGAAATACAACATCTTGACAAGAATTTCAAAGACAAATTCTTGACAAAGGTTAGAACTGCAACATTAATAAAGTAGTATTACCTATGATAAAAGTTCTGCGTGGTAAATTTAGACTAAACCATGTTATGCAGAAATAATTTATGCATAAAAACCATTCGGCGAATAACCTTTATGCACGAAATATATTCGGACAAACAAAAATATGCCTAAACTAATTATGCGTAACTATACTATGCCATAACAGATTATGCGAAAGGTGAATTATGCCAATATAGATTATGCCAAAAAGAATTCGTGATTGTAAAATTATGCCAAAACAAGGGGAACCTGCGTAGATATGACACGGCAACTGCTGGCTGAAGCTGACTCGATGAATAACGACACAAACAGTCCTGATCCTCAATTGCCATTGTCTTCCTTTAGCTCTGCTGCGTTTACTATGGCGGCGGGCACAGGCAGACTCTGCCGCAGCGCAGCGCACTACCGTGCCATGTGCCGAGCGCTGGTTGCATAGCCTTAGACCTGTCACATTCTAATGTAGTCTCATGTCTCTCCTCGGTGATACGTGATCAAACACTGGTCTAGACGGTTGTCATATACTAATAGAGAAATTTCTTTCTCCCCAGCGTTGCGTCTGGCACTGCGGCGGCGGCCATCGCTCCCGCGACACAGCCGCGGCGCACTATCGCGCCGTGTGCCATGCGCTGGTCGTCAAACCTAGATCACTCGTAACATAGGAACATCTTTCTTCCCAGCACTGCCTCTGGCATTAGATCTCCTGTCGTACACCTACATACTAACTAACGTGCGAACATCTCTTTACAGCGTTGCGTCTGGCACTGCGGCGGCGGCCATCGCTCCCGCGACACAGCCGCGGCGCACTATCGCGCTGTGTGCCGCGCGTTGGTCGCGGAGGCTCTGGAGCTGGCGTCCTTCCTCGCGCGGGTGCGCGTCGGCGGCGCCAGGGACCTGGGCGCCGCTGAGGAGTCCGTCACGCACCTGGATACCCTGCAGTTCTCTGATTGGGTGAGTTGAGAATTAGACAAACACTTTTGAAATTTTAAAAGCAGTTCTTTAGAATCCAGAAAAATAACTACAGAACCACTTGAACCCCAGATGAAAACCTCTTCTGTTATAGCATGAGTACAGGCAAGCGAGTAAGGTCGCGCGGTAAATGATAAAACATCTGGGACGGCCTGATATTTTATCATGCTGCCTGGTGTATATAATTAATAGAATGCAAGGCATCAATCAGCATCAGCTTCAAAACTAAAGATTTCTGTTATACGTTACAAAATTCTAACAGTTATAACAACGTTGAATAATGAATAGGTTATCCTACAGGTTTTGATGTCAGGGATCAGAAATGATATGCGTATTTCGACACGGCAACCTTAGGCATAATTGAGAACTTAAAGTAACATATAAGTTCAAAATAATAGACGGTACGGCAAATTTAATGCAAAAAATATTTCAATTTCAGAAAATATGTTAGTTTCGTGTAAAGTCTGTTTCCATAAGTATCTAAATATTTGTTTTAAAGTGATGACATCATTGACGTCACATTACACCCGCTGAGTATCCCTAATGAAGGGAATACCTCTGAAACTGGTATGCGCTGCGTGCCGCCTAGGTGTCCTACGCAATATTAATGACTTTCCCGGAAATTTCACCAGCCAGCCATGCCGTTGATTATTTATTGGTCTTATTGAATACAAGTTAAATTATTAACCGTGGCGTGAAATGAATTAACATTATAGTTGCTTTT
The DNA here is from genome assembly GCF_023078275.1 of Leguminivora glycinivorella. NCBI lineage: Eukaryota > Metazoa > Arthropoda > Insecta > Lepidoptera > Tortricidae > Leguminivora > Leguminivora glycinivorella. The sequence goes on along the minus strand of NC_062976.1, from coordinate 21,714,817 downwards.
ATCGATGGTTAATAAACGATTTAGTAAACCAAAGAGGATCGAGTATTATAGAGAGTTACCGTTGAAGTAAAATGTGTAATCACAGTGCATAGACTGCCATCTCTTGACATAGGCTTAAAACTTTTGAACCTCAGTTTTGACAATTTGGTCCATATTCTTAGCTTGATATGTTTTAAAATGTCAAATATTAATATTAGCGCCATCTAGCTGAGCGTACCCCAAAGGTGTAATGCCATCTAGGCCACCGTCCCTTTTTCCGTATGGTACTGAGGTACGTTTTTTTCTGTCTAAACGGAGTTATATATGTCTTTGAGAAAACGTAAGAAATAAAGGTATTTTCAATATGTCAGTTTGGCCAAGTAATGTCTCGGTTAGTTATTAGACTTGCTTAGTAAAGATATTTCATACCATATGCGCAAAATTGCCATAGGGGTGAAATATTCCAATACATAATTATATTCCAAAAAAATACAGACATGATAAATCCACAATATAATGCATCTTAATGTGCTTATGCGTAACAGAGTTATAATTATAAATATTGTAATAAAAGGACCCTACTTCGTACCTGTTAATTTATTTCCTTTATTAGGTATGTGGAAATTGACTAACATTATATCAACTTTCCGTTTGTAGTCAAACCGAAGGATTTGGAGAGCCCTTCAAGTATGTAGACAAAACAAATAAAAATGATGCGTTGTTCAATATTTATTGTTTAAATTTATAGCTTTGAACTCCCTCTTAGGTGTTACGTTTGAAAATATTATAAAATATTGTTTTTTTAGTGAACGAAAATTAATGCATGTTACAAGATGTCACTTTTCTTTTTATATTAATAAAGTTGTTCGTCAGACAGCTTAAATACCTAATAAATAGGGCTAAACTGTAATTGGCACCTGCTTATACCCAAATTATAAACAGAATCTGCAGTAAGAGCTTGGTAAAATAAGTTCAGTGTTACTTTTGGACGACCAGCTTTAACTACTTCCATAATAGTGTGTTTATTTTCTTCCCCGTAATTTGAGCTCCTGCCGCTTTTCTCATAGCAAAGTGTCTTATCGTATTAAACTGATTGCTATTTTGTTTTTCCAGGCGCGGTTTTGGATGCAAGTCATCGGAGAGTTGAGAATGGGTGTTAAGTTAAAGAAAGTCAGTTATTCACGGACACCAATCGAGTACGAGTTGACCCCGTACGAGATCCTCATGGATGATATCAGATCCAGGAGATATACTTTAAGAAAGGTTGACGGCGCGATACCACCGAGGCAAGTTCAAACTCAAGACCATGATAATTGAAAATGAACTCTTTTACTCTCCGAATACTAAACTATATTACACTTTAAGTTCTCGCGCTTTGTACACATATTTAAAGTCACACACAGGTCGAACGCGATTAATTAACATTATTTTTACCTTTTTTCCCAACGTTTCGGCCAGGTTGCACTGGCCGTGGTCGCGGACGACTGACGTCCCAGCAAAGTGTCACCGGAGATGTAAACAACACAAAACTACCCGACATTAATTTATATAAATGTTCGGGGTAGACAAATAAATATAATCTACCCGCTTTTAGTTATTGTTTATTTCCCACCGCACGACACACAGCACTCACAACATCCGCGCACTGGTCCGAAGATAGATCTTTTGGTTTGAACATTTGAATCACTGGTCCCCATGTTGGCGATAATCTATACCCGTCTTCCCTGTTAAAGACATACATGTGTTACATTTATATAAATTAATATCGGGTAGTTTTGTGTTGTTTACATCTCCGGTGACACTTTGCTGGGACGTCAGTCGTCCGCGACCACGGCCAGTGCAACCTGGCCGAAACGTTGGGAAAAAGGTAAAAATAATGTTAATTAATCGCGTTCGACCTGTGTGTGACTTTAAATACTAAACTATATTGCTTTTGTGTGTATGGACTAAAACATTTCTTCATTACAAAATCTTGTATGAAACAAACTAAGACCTGATTTAGACGGCGTGCGAACTCGCTTGCGATTTTAGTTACATTGCGGGCTGTTGAGGGTACACACAATTCTGCGCAGCCATCAAATACCGCAATGTAATAAATCTCGTATGCGAGTTCTCGTACCGTCTAAATGGGCCCTAAGTCTAAATGAATAAATGCGTTATATTTTCTAATCCATTAGGACTGGCCACTAAATGATTTCTTTTTTTTACAGTGTAAAGAAAGACGCACACGCAATGATTCTCGAATTTATTAGAAGTAGGCCGCCACTAAGAAAGGTAAGATATGAATATTGAGTTCACTTCCCCAAAAATATCGTCTTATCCCCATGCACATATTCTCACATGCCTACATTCAGGATATTTGCAGGGGCTGTACTGAAGTCTAATTTTGGTATATTTTGGCCTCGTAACTGCTTACGTGGGAGAATAGTATTCGCATATTATTGAAACGCACCTAATAGTCCATGTTGGCATAAGCAAAGAAATGTATGATTCTAAAAATTTCATTCATTGCCTATGCCGCCTATGGGCATTATTATTACGCCGTGTCTTGCGTGGGCGACGGTCGCGCGACCGTCGCCGTCGCGTCTCATACTTCCATATCGACATCTCAATTGTACCTACCATATTCTTAGAAATAAATATTATGATTATGATTATGATCGATAAGGTTTGATTTCGTATGTGTCGCATCGCCGTCGCGCGACCATCGCGCGACCGTCGCCCACGCAAGCCACGGCGTTATTAAATAAGGGTTCCTTTTGTACCTTTTTGGTACGGAACCCTAAAACATACTATCATTTACATTGGGGTTAGGAAATAACCGTTGAACGTAACAGGGTTGTGTTTTCAAAATGACTGGCGTTTGCCCGATCCTTGATTATACACATTTCCTATACTTAGTACTCGTATATAGCTTGGTACCTACAGACAACCTATTCTGTGATTATAAGAGAATAATGTTTATAATGTTCATGTGCACAGGCATCAGAACGCAAACTACCCCCACCACGGCGAGAAGCGACCCCTCGGGAGAAGCTGCTGGCCTCCATCCAGGTCGGCAGGCAGCTCAGGCCCACGCCCTACTCCAGGAGATTATGTAAGTACTTATTTTATAAATGAATAAGTAGAACAGGTCGATTTACAAGATCTGTGTGTATAACCGAATGAACAAACGCTCACGAAACGCTCACGATAATATATCTTTCGTAGCTATCTATCTCTATCGCTCTTGCGTATTGGCGCGACAGAGCCAGACTACATTTCTGCGGCGTATCGTTTCGCAGAAATGCCATTCGCCTACGGGACCTGGCACGAATGGAACGAACGAGTGAATGAAAATATGCATGCGTGTGTAGCTCTTAACAGTTCTGTTACGATTGTATACCAATACTATTTGGATAAACTTTAACGCATCGGTGCGTCCCCATCGCACTTACAAATAGTGCGAAAAGGACGGCCTGACGCTATATCATTTATCACGCGACCGTGCTTGCCTGTCTGGGGAATCCTTGGTCTCAGTCCACAGCCGGAGCGTCAGAGGGAGGAAATCATCGTGCGGTTTAAGCATAGCGTGCGACCGTTTAAATAGACCCGCTATTTAAACGTTGCGAAAACTAGCATGCAAGTTTCGTCACTGAAATATTTGTTTGGCGTGCTGAATTTGTAAATTAGAAAAGCACTGAAAAAAAATAAGGCAAAACTTGCTTTGATAACCTTAACCCTTAAATGCATGGTGATGTATGTATATATGCATCATATATTTGATGGCCCGTGGCTCGATATGTAGCTATCCACAATCACATTTATTGCTTAATTATTATTCATTATTTATTACTATTTAATGAACAATTAAATAAATTAAATAATATAATGATTTACTATTTATTATTTAAGGATTAAGATGAAATGGCGGAAAAGTGTAAAAAAACAGGATGATGGCGATTTTTAGTATGTGATTTAGGCTGATTTTTTCGAAGTTAGTAATTAGTTTATGTTTAAACATTTTATCATAGGGGTTTCACAAATAGTGTACCTTTTTAATAATAGTCATTTTTTTTAATAAAACTTACCAATAACGATATCCATACTAATATTATAAATGGGAAAGTGTGTGTGTCTGTTTGTTTGTCCGTCCTTCACGGCAAAACGGAGCGACGAATTGTCATGATTTTTCAAGTGGAGATAATTGAAGGGATGGAGAGTGACATAGGCTACTTTTTGTCTCTTTCTAACGCGAGCGAAGCCGCGGGAAAAAGCTAGTATTTATATAAATAAGATTTGGCCTATTTAAATTCTAACACTGATTTAGTATAAAAATCGATCTCAAATATTTTTTTTATTATTTTTCCCAGAGTCAGAAAACCATTGTCTATCACATATATTCATATCTCGTTAAAAGAAAAATTCATGCATTTACGGGTTAAAGCTGTTACGTGATCGTTTGATACATATTTCCATCAGGCGGACCGTATGCCTGTTTGCCACCGACGTGGTATAAAAAAACTTGTAGTCGTGTGTTCAACTGGCTATATATAGTAATAAATGTACGAAATAATACATTATTTTTTTCGGGCAGTCTTGCAAAAAGAATCAATTTTCCATTATGACTGTACTACACCTAATCCTTATAAGTATTCTCCGAAAATATAATGTAGGTACTCTGAGCTTTATCAAATATTTTACTACCTTGTATTTTTATAACCCCCAGCACACCCACGCTGAATACGAAATAACGAACCTGTTTCAACATTACTGACGTGAAACAAAAATATTAGCATGTTTTTATTTTCTTCTAACAACTCCGTAAGCCTTTAGGCTCTTGTTGAAGTTGTAAACATTTTAATCTGAGAAGGATAAACGAAAGTTACGGTCACCTTCAAAGTTCAACATTGTGCGTAAGGGCCCCCTCACATCTAGCGTCTCGCGAGCGTAGCGTCGGGCCAACTGTATGGCAAAGCCTGACGCCGCGACGACGCGGCGTCTTTTTCTATACAGTTGATCCGACGCTACGCTCGCGAGACGCTAGATGTGAGAGGGCCCTAAGGCAGCGTTCCCACTTATGCGTCGCGTGTCTCGGGGCGCGCAAGGGGCGTCCGCGCCACGCCGCTTAAGTGTAATTCAAAAAACGTCTCCTCAGTACATTTTGTATAGGAAAGACGTAAGACGCGCCCCAGGTGGCGTGGCGGCGGCGGGGCGCGCGCCGCGCCGCTTGGCGGCGCGCCTTACGTCCTTCCTATACAAAATGTACTGAGGAGACGCTTTTTGAATTACACTCAGGTGGCGTGGCGCGGACGCCCTTTGCGCGCCCCGAGACACGCGACGCATAAGTGGGAACGCTGCCTAAGTACTAGGCCTAGCACATGATTGCATGGATTGGATGATTTAAATTTGAAAGACGGGAGTATATCTCGCGCCAAACATGTGCTAACCCTGCTGACATATTAGCATAGCTTGTGTTTTCGCGTGCGAGTTCATATTCATACATCAAGCTCGACTTGAACTGTAGACTCGCGCACGAAGTTGTGTTAAACCGCCTGGGTTATGATTTATTACCTACAGACGACCGGTCTGGCTCAGTCGGTAGTGACCCTGCCTGCTGAGCGGCGGCCCTGGGTTCGAATCCCGGTAAGGGCATTTGTGTAATAAGCACAGATATTTGTTCCTGAGTTATGGATGTTTTCTATATATCGTCACTGCTTTTAAAAAATCTCGTATCTCACGCTGTTCCTCAAAGTTAAAACGCAGTAAGTCTATAGGCATTCCATACATACTTACTACAATTTTCTTTTCATTGACAGACGACGATACAAGTTTTTTTTAAAGTAGTGACGATATATAAGTAGGTATGTATTTATCTATTTAAGTACGTATATCGTCGCTCGCTTAGTACCCATAGTACAAGCCTTGCTTAGTTTGGGGCTAAGTTGATCTGTGTAAGATGTCCCCAATATTTTTTTATTTTACATGAAGCTCGACTTGAAGTGTGGACTCGCGCGCGCAAGTTGTTTTAAACCGCATGGTTTATGATTTATCATCAGATGATTAAATATAATTTTGTGCCGTTTTAAAGCAAGATGTAGCTAATTAATAGATTGAATGATGCTATTACAAATCGCACGTATCAACGATGGTCATGAATATACGATTTATTTATGTATCTCAAAATACCATGAAAGTAGCCATGTGTCATGTATCCATTAAAACAGATTTAGGACAGGGTTTCCCAAACTTTCCTCTATCCTTTCCCGTGTACATAGTTCGTTTTGATTTCAGACCATCGCTCCAGAACAAGCTTAGTCACCTAGCCCTCAAAGTGTCCTATCCTTACAACCCTCGAAATTATTTGGCTACGAAAATGTGAAACCTTTTTTGGACTTGGACAAATTTCAAGAGTATTGATTGCGTTTTAAAACATATGTGAGTTTAATAAATTATTTTGTGCTCATATTAAAATAAAAAATAAAAAACATATACGTATTTCACTTTATATATTATGTAGTATTTAAAATTAATTGCAATTCGCATAACAGCGGCAGGAGAACAGAAGAAGAATTACAATGATTGCCACTATGAGTAAAAAGCGCGTAAAAAGCGCCTGCGGAAGAAATAATAGCAATGTTGTAGAGAGAAAAGTGACGTGTGATGTGACGTAGGCGTATGCTGGAGCAAGTGACCGGGAGGTCGTCGGTATTGTTTCACTATACATCTTCTTTGTTAGGAAATAGAGCAGTGTTTTGCATATGCTTGAATTGAAACTCCTGTGTAAAGCTATTTTTAGTCGGGGTAAATGGTGAAGGGTCAATTTTAAAATATCTTCATTACGGAGATATTTTAAATTTAAAGTGAGTAAGTATATACCTACGTATAATAATCGAGTTTTTGTAAGTACATTTTTACACATACGAATTACATTGAACGTGAATGGTATTACAGATTTTTCTCATAGAATTGCGTAGATACAAAAAGATTGTTACTTATCAGATGATAGATAGTCTGACTCTGGATATTACATCACAGTGATGTTGCTGAATAGATAATATCTAAAATGAATATATTAAGAAAAACTTATACCAATAGCGTGCGAACAAGATAATATTCAAAGTGGAGCTGGTACTTGATTTATTTAGACCAAAGGTTCTCAAATGTTTTTTCTCACGAGTTATACAAATGATTAATCATAAAGAAGTGATTAGGGCACCATTTATGTATGTTCTAGTATAATAAAAAAATTGACAGCCTGAAGTAGTGTGTTCATGCGATCCTAATTACTTCAAAATTTTCAAAATTCTATAACTAATTTAAGATCCTAATAAAACAAAAAAAAAATACAATGAAGAGAGAGACATCGTAAAATAAAGTAAATGTCGTAAAATAAAGAAGTACCTAGAGTGAAAATTGAGAATGTACCTAGAAACACATGTATGAATCCCATTATTAAATACTACCATGCCCCGTGTGATGACGGGTGGTTAAGAATTTCACCACCCCCTTTCTTCCCGTGGGCGTCGTAGAAGTCGACTGTGGGATATGGGTTAAATTGTGGTGTAGGCGAGAGGCTGGCAACCTGTCACTGAATGTCACAATTTGGATTTCTTTCAACCCCTTTTTGCCAAGAGTAGCGCTGAAACTTAGTAGTTCATGTGCTCTTGCCCTTTATGGGATACATAAATGCACCGAAATTGCTGGAAAAGTTACAATGTCTGATGACCACACAGGTCTCATGATATGACAGCATCATGCGCTGAGCGCTGGTGACGAAACTAGATCGTCTGATATCACTGCGCTGTCGCAATCTACTATCTATTGACGATCTATTCACAACAATGTAATCGGCGGGTGCCTAGATTTATAAGCGTGATTTGAGTTTAAAGTTACATTGCTTAAATCATTTAGGAATTACTAAACAATATAACTTCATGCATGACTGTCTCGTACATGCGTTAAAAATAAATATAACTAACACTCTTCTTATCCTCAGGGTTGACCCTAATAGTGTCGGACCATGCTAAGACTGCTATGCAGTTTGGCAGATAAATTTAAAATATAATCGTAAGTTTTTTTTTTATAAAAAAATAAATTTAAAAAAGTTGGCAGCAGTTTTAATGTCGTAGATAGGCTTTGCAAGTTTTATGTGGTTTTATTTTAAACGATACACTTCTGTGAAATCTTGATTTTACAATCTTTACATAACACATTTATAGTATCTGCTAACAAAATAGTGGCCAACTTTGTTTGACTCTAACAATGTGGTCTACCTAACAACCTAAGTAGGTATACAAGGATACAGCTAATAAGCAAACAAAATCATCAAATGGTTCATCATCATCACCCTCCTTGCGTTATCCCGGCATTTGCCACGGCTCATGGGAGCATGGGGTCCGCTTTGACAACTAATCCCAAGATTTGGCGTTGGCACTAGTTTTTACGAAAGCGACTGCCATCTGACCTTCCAACCCGAAGGATAATCTAGACGTTATTGGAATGGTTATGAAATTGAAACTTATTTTGTAAGGATCGTTAACATTGCTTCATTGTTTTGCAGTAACTTACTATAAAAATGCTACTTTATTCATCAAATGACCTGAATTGCAAATTCACTCTGTTCTCAGATGCATATTAAGTATGACTTGCACAAAAGGTGACAGTTTGGCAATTATTCCGTATCTTCAGTATCTTAGTGAGACTAAGAACCATACAGGGCCATTCAGAATAGTATAGGTAACAGTGGCGGCTGGTGAAAATAACATGAAACCTACCTTAACATAATAGGTACTTTACAAGTAATCAATTTTTGGCAAGCCGGTGGGAATCTGCTTGTATGGACCAGCCGCTGCTGATAGGTAATAGGTATGGCTCTTCAGCGATAAGACCGCCTGTTGTTTACCTTTGTTTGTGTTGCTACTTTCCTATGTTTTACTGTATTGTATTGAGGTGTGCAATAAAGAGAATTTGTATTCTATTGTATTTGTATTTATGACGATTTAAAAATTGCTTGCTAAAAATAGGGCTGTTTTCCAGCACGTGCCCTCAGTGAAACGGGGTAGCCGATATGTCAGACCAAACAAATGTAGGTCAATATGCAGACGAGATCCGACGCCAGGCCGTCTGGGTCCACAGATTATATACATAATAGTCATAATAGTCCTCTTCAATGCGGCGATGACGTCACGGGCGCTGACGGGTTATGATAAGGGGAGGATCTGTATTTACATAAACATGATAATACTGTGGAAAAAAGAGCTATCTTAGTTTCAGCAAATAAAGATTTTCACTTCGAAAATGTATATTTTTGTATGGATTTCATAGAGAAGTCATTTTGAATATGAACTCCTACATAAATGGTATTAAAGGGTATGTTACAGGATTTTATTACAGTCTCGCGGCTCGTTTCTCAATAATTTAGGAAACGGTTGCATAATAACAAAGTAAAATAATGAAACTTGTAAATAATGCTAAATAATGTAATATCGTCCTTATTTTACACACACCTCTTAGTGTACATGTACTATGCAAAAGATTAGTCAAACCAAATACTCCATAATGTAAACTCTACGAGTTAATACGTGCAGCTCGGTGCCAAAGTTGGCAACAGGCACACTAGCGCTCCTAGCGGCATGAGTTGATCAAAATAGTTTAGTTTCATACAGCATAAAATAAAAAAAAATTACAAATTCTTATTTTTTTGTTTTATTCCGTCTAAAAATGTTAAAGTAGATCAAGTAATAGCATTTTCTATTTTAATTTACTCAAATAAAAGTCTGAACAACTACTTTGATCAACTCGAACCGCTAGATGGCGCTAGTAAAATTGTTGCCGCTCAATTGTATGGGAAACGTCAGAAGCTGCACGTATTATAGTATATAGTATTTGGTCAAACTAAACTCTTCACAACCGACTTGTTACCATTGTTATCAATAAATTTTTCATTTCATTTCATTTGAATCTACCCTACCATCACGCATACCAGGAAAAAAATGTATTTTTCTGCTTAATTTTAAAGTACATAAGGAATTAAATGTCTGCTATGTGTGTTGGGGTAAAATGCTCACGTAGGTCGTTTGAGACATATTTATGTTGGCTTGGTATAATTAATTTAACGTGTAACTGTGTCAAGTATGAACTCTAAAGAATTTTATAAAAATATGCAAAAAATATCACGTTCTGTTGAGAGCAGCGTTTCTCAACAGTTTTTTTCTTAATTCAGCTTTTAGGGACCGACCTGGTTCAGCTTGAAGAGTCAAATTAACTTAAATATTTAAGGACGGATTCTCTCAAACTCACACGGACTTTCTTAATTTCGATGTAACTCCAACATATAAAGCTAGGTACTTCTCGACAACTTCCCATAATTCTGTCATACTATTACTAGTTAATGAGCCGCTTGGTCAAATTATGTTCACCGAAGTTTTAATGTAGATGATGATAATAGTTATTTCATGATTTGTTTTTATGATTATGTATCTTCATAACCTAACCACAAAATTAAAATTTTGAAAAACCTCCGACATAGTGGACCGATTTTCATGAAACATGGCTAAGAACACTCCCGACTAACTCACCTTTCAAACAAAAAAAAAGCTGAATCTAAATCGATTTATCCGTTCGGGAGCTATGCCACAGACACACACACACACACACACACACAGACAGACAAACAGATAATGAGACAGACAGACAGACACGTCAAACTTATAACACCCCGTCGTTTTTGCGTCGGGGGTTAAAAAGAGATGCATTGGTTTCACCAAGTGACGCATTTACGTATCTAAAGGTCACCTTACATGAAATCAGTTCAATAATACATTTTTTCTATAACAAATCTAGTTCATCGTAAAAAGCATAGTTCTGAACTAAAAGTATAAAGTGTTGAGCACAATGTGGCGAGCGGCAACGAGCAAGTTACTCAACTCGACTCAATAGACTGCGGTTCGACAACTTTTGTTTTTTATTTAATTTTGTAGTTTGCATTTTTTAATGATGCAATATCGGAAACGCTCACTATTAGAGATCCGTCTTCATTCACTTATGGGTGTTTTTTCGATGAACTTTTCTAAACTGCTTTACCATTCATTTAGCAATTAATTTAATGTCAGCTCATTAATGTGATAAAACAAACTATAAAATATATGCCTATTTTGAACGGCGGTTAAATTTTACTTCACGAATTGAATGTGTGAAAGTTAGAAACATTAGTTAAAAGTGTAAAAACCATTTTTAACATTAACGTTTAAGTAGGTAGCTGTAGCTACTATACTACTGAAGTGATAATTGTTTGATGAAGAGATAATTAAATTATAAGAAAGCAGAAATTAGTTATGTTATAGTTTAAAATTATTAATTTACCCATTATTTGTATTGTAATCATACTCGTGTTGACAGAAGAAACGATTAAAAATGTAAATTTTATAGGAGAATTTATTTGTAACAAACATAACTAAACTCAGGGGTAGGTATTAATAATAAACACTGCCCTTTAAAATAACACTATGTTATATCTCAATAAAATAAATCAGAACTTGTTAAAAATCATACACGTCAATAGTTTGAGAACCGCTGGCAAGCGCTGGATACAACCGCGTACTTGCCATACCGCAGTCCGTACTTGTCATTCGCGCGGTACGCCCGCGCTATTCTCACTATATTTTATACTTAAACTATTTAAAAAAATTAAGAAGACATATTTAAAAAAAAAAAGAGTTAAAAGTTTGTAAAAAGTAATAATTTAAAAAGTTAAGGAAGTGGTCCTTAATTGGATTGTGACAAGTGCGTGTATCACTGCAGGGGCTTCAACCCTTAATGGAGGTTGCACTAACTGGATTTTCTCTATCAATGTCCGGCGCAGTACGGAAATCCCAGCCCTAGGACGTGTTTTTTTTTTAATTTAGACTCAGTTGCATACTGCCAGTGGTTGAAAAAACGGCCAGTGCTTAGTTTTTTTTTCGTGTTCCAAATTTAATTGACCAGTGTTAACTTTTACTGTGACCATGGGAGTCTGTATAACCAACAGTTTGGCCATGGAGATAAGTCGTAAGTATTTTTTGTACAAATTTTCATCTTCTGACAAAGTTGTCTAAGATTATTTTCGCACGTGTGATGAAATCACTTAAAGGACTCTCTAGTTTTATGATATGACGTAAACGTGGGTACTAATACTAAACTGATTACGCATTGATAAGATTTACTACATTTACCCATTTACTCTAAATTGAACATTATAGCCTTGATTTTAAAGAACTGTTATCTCTGTAGTTTTACAGCGTGTGTAAGGTTTCGTTTAACACTTTGCCTAACTGTAGTGAGTGTTGAAATAGATTTTTGTTTTCAATAAGGTTCATTGGTCTATTATGGAAGGTGGTAATTGATATACGATTTAGATTTACATACTGAATCGTCATCATCATAGTGATCATACACGTGAAATATTGTATCACACCTCGGACAATTGCGATCAAATATATAAAAGAGGCGCGTTTTTGACAGGTGGTAACTGTGAGGTAACCGAGAGCGGGTGGGCGTCACTTTCAGCGGGGAGCTGGAGTGGCCATACTGTACGCTAGTACTCTTTATTATACCTACTGTGCTTTAAGTATGAATCGGAAAAACGAGAAAATTCTTGAGTGTATTTGTCAACTTTCAGCAGTGTTTATGAAAATAAATACTATAAATAAGGCATTTGCACTGCTTCGTAAACAAACGTTGTTCCGTCTATTCTCCTTTGTTTCGTCGGCACCCCGAACCCTCCTTAGAAATAAGTACTTACACAGCAAAAAGGAGTGTACAAGTTTCTAATGGGTCGGCAACGCGCATGTCACACCACTTGTGTTGCAGACGTGCATAGCTTACGGTGACCGCTCTCCATTAGGAGGACCTTATGCATATTTACCACCGACAAGGTATATAAAAAAATACAGAATACCTATACGATACAAGAGTCAAGACATTACATTACTAAGTTAGATCAAAAATGGTGAAAACAAGTACAGATATAGGTACTGCGAAAAGATTTGCTTTCGTATGTGTAGTCAGTTTCAGTACAAGATGTACTGACACTCTCTAAACAATACAAAGACGAACTTTTCCGGAAAAATACGAAGTAAACCCTTTTCGCACTTCATCTGTGCCTATGACACACCAGTGCCTATACGATACAAGACGTTACATTACTAGGTTAGATCAAACATGTAGGAAACAAGTAATGTATGTACCCCATTCACATGATAAACCCTAATTAAACGCAATCATCTATTCCGTAAGCCTTAAGCAAACTATGCACTCGGTATTTGACTTGGGACGAGAATTTCCCAGTAGTAAGACAATGGGCTAAAAATAAACCGGTTTTCCTACACCGCCGAGAAAAATGAGAGCACTGCGGAAAATCAGATGAAAAACGAAAGGAGAATCTTGTGGGTGATTTTTGCGACAATCTGATAGGTTACGCAAAACTAAAAGTATACAATACAAAATAATGTTTTAAACTTTTAAGAGTGTGGCTCATTATTTACTGAAACAGCGCTGGCAGGAATCGAACCTACGACCATCTGGATTGCCAGCCTAGCTGCTCCGGAGACCTCCGTGGCTCAGTTGGTCAAAGCGGCAGGATCGGTAACCCAGTTGGTCGCAGGTTCGAGTCCTGCCGGAGGTGTGTATTTTTCCATTTTTCCTTTAATTTGAATATATATTTAATCAAATAATATAAATCAATCATCCTCCTTAGAACTTTCTAATGGATTGGCAACGCGCACGTGACATTCCTTGAGTTGCAGGCGACCATAGGTTACGGTGACCGCTTTCCATCAGGTGGACCTTATGCTTGTTTGCCACCGGCGTAGTATATAAATAATCAAATAGCCTTATAACTATACGTGCTGAAATATCCTTTAAAAAGATCCTTCAAAGTGCCTAAGATACGCTACGGTACCTAGTCCAACGAAATTCAATTTAATATTCAAGTGCCGCACGGGCCTGTACTAGATGCTTGGAATTGGCACTTCAGAGTCAAATTCACGTGCTCTTTGGAAGAAGTAGGGCAATCTGGTATTAGGAGGCAATTTTGGGGTATATTAGGTCTTGAAAAGTAAGTGAAATTTCATATCAGACCAGCTTCAGTTACTAGTTAAAGTTATTATGGTAATTTTCAAACCTTATTATTCGATAATAGTTTTTTTATTTGTTTATCTGCTGTACATTTTGAAGCGCTGGTAGCCAAGCGTGCGACTTTCGTTCCGGAGGTCGCGGGTTCGAACCCCGGCTCGCACCAATGAGTTTTTCGCAATTTATGTGCGAAATGTCACTCTCACTTGATATTTACCAGTCGCTTTTCGGTGAAGGAAAACATCGTGAGGAAACCGGACTAATTCCAATAAGGTCTAGTTTACCCTTCGGGTTGGAAGGTCAGATGGCAGTCGCTTTCGTAAAAGCTAGTGCCTACGCCAAATCTTGGGATTAGTTGTCGAAGCGGACCCCAGGTTCCCATGAGCCTATGCAAATGCCGGGATAACGCCAGGAGGATGATGATCTGCTGTTCCTTTTAATCTCTACCAGCTGCTTGGTTTCGCGTCATTATGAACTGGCGCTAATTCGATTTTGGTGGAAACCGAGAACGAATTGAGATTCGACACCGACTTTCCTCGGGCACCGATACGGAGAAAACAATGGAAAGCACACCTGCCGCTTTGGTTTCGCAATTTTTGACACTTTTTTGTCATTGTGTGATAATTCTTAGTACAGTCCACAAGTCCACATCACATTTAGCGGCCAAAATGGCCAATAGTTCATCAATAATCACGATCATCATCGTCATCATCAATCATCATCAATACCATCACCATAGTTCGCTCACCCTTTTCGCAGTCACTTGGGATCGGCGCAGCATGTCTTCCTCTTCCATATATCTCTATCGCCCATCATCTCATCATTAAATGTCGTTTCATATCAATTCTCACGCCGTATGTACTATGTATAATATATGTGATGAACTGTTTGGTCAACTTGACTGCTACAATACCTATGTTTGATGACAGTCAGCACTGAGTCTTCCTTTCTTTTGGGCTCATAATTTACAAACGTTCTAAAACGTAAAACCTATCGTATATTGAATTTGAAATATTTGAATCTCTATTTCTGTCATAACCCAGTCTTAAACTTATTTGATTAAACTATTTGATTAAACTAGCAAGCAGACTATTAATTTCTAACAAACTTCGTTAGTCTTGTAGCTGTAGTTGTTAATTAATTGCTTTAGGCTTTGGTTTGCTGTTATAATTAATAGAAAATTTTCGCACTCCACCTGATGGAAAGCGGTCACCGTAACCTATGGACGCCTGCAACTCAAGGAGTGTCACATGCGCGTTGCCAACCCATTAGAAACTTGTACACTCCCTTTTTCTGTATTAAGTACACATCAAAAAGGAGTGTACGAGTTCCAAGGAGGGTTCGGGTTGTTGTCGATTAAGATACTTACGAATTTAATTTAATTTCATATAATTAGTCGCCCGATATTTTTTAACGAACCTAATAATAGATAGATTATCCAATAGAAATAATTTTCATAACATATTGACAGTTGATTGAGTAAATGGTGCAAGTGAATGTTTGGAGTCGACCGCTCGACATTTGATCGGAAGGTCGGAACGATCAATTCTTTGTCGAAATCGCGAGTAATGACCACGTAATGTGTTCAAGTGGGTATTGATTGATATCTCAGGTCTCAGATGAAAAGACTTCTCATTTTATGTATTTATTTTATAGGTACTGGCGTGGCTTATGGTTGATTTTTATCAACCTTAACATTTTCGAAGAAATTTTAAACTTAAATACAGGCTCATAATTTTAGAACAAAACGGGACTTAATCGTGTAAACACTTACATTTATATTTGGCATTTAAATTATGAGTGCAAATCGTGTTAGTCTAAATCAATATATTAAATACAGGCTGTCCAAGATTTGTTTAACCACATAAGTAGGAATATTTTATGTTATAGTTCTATTTTTATAAACGCTTAATAACTATAGGCACTTCTTTCGAAATACCTCATGTCAGGTATGGTATAGCAGAAAATGATTATAACTGCGTAGATATAAAGCCTACTGTAACTTTTCCTCATACTTCTTATGTTGTTGACACTGACTGAAGTGAAAACTTTTTCTATTTCCATCGTATATTTTATTCGTGATACCGCAATGTCTAGTTTTTTCTCGGGTCGTGATCAATCTGTCCTTTCCCCTTGACGGGTTACGAAATTGGACAGACAGACAGCTGTAACATTCTTCAACGTGAATGGAAATTTAGATTAAACTAATCAGTTATCAGGTATGTTTCGTTAGAGGTTACCGCTTACCTGCGGACCGATTTTTGAGTCTCACGCGTTCAAATTCAGAAAATTGTCACTGAAAATAATAAGCAAGTCACCGTTTTCAGCCGGTATTTTAGTTAGTGACAAAATCCCGTATGCGAGATTAAAAAATCGCCCTCCTGGGCATTTTCGCGAGAAGAATCACCAAAAAATTATTTTCTAAGGTTGGTTAAGTTTATGTTTTTCCTACTCAAAACCACGAGCCCTTTCGATCTAGGACAAAAAACAAGAGAAAAAAATGATCCCAAAATTTTCTATTATTTTGCATGACCTTCCACTTTGTGACAGCTGTACAAGGTGTTTGAAAAATAGTATCGAAGTGAAAATTTAAATTTGGGACTCTTTTTTTTTCCGCCTAGTAGGATGGAAAGGGAAGATGATTCTGAGTAGGAAAATCATTAAATATACCTGTTTTAGAAAAAAGTTTTTAAATCTTTCGATGTATAGGGAACAAATCAAATTATTTTATTAAATATTTTTTTGATTTGATTTTTAAGTAGTAACAATTTTTTTTAATCTCTTTTCGCGAAAATGCCCACCTATATCAGCAGCGGGTGTAGCACACTAGTTAGATAAACTTTATCGAATTGGTGCGTCCCTATCGCACTTACAAATAGTACGAAAAGAACGGCCTGACGTTATATCGTTTAGTTCGTTTATCACGCGACCGTGCTTGCCTGTCTGGTCTCTAAATGGCATTAGTAGTTTCATGATTCTAAATACATATGTCTAAGGCACATCTCGGACACTGGCGATGTGGCGATCAAATATATGAGAAATATAGGACACGCGTTCCTAGCACACATTCTAAGGTCGTGTAGGTGAACGCGTACCATGCTTGTATGTGTGAGATATGACAGGTCGACTGTTTGCGTTTTTGACAGGCGGTAACTGTGAGGTAACCGAGAGGGGGTGGGCGGCACTTTCAGCGGGGAGCGGGAGTGGCCATACTGTACGATAGTATCTACTCTTTATTATAGTGTCTAAGGTCTTCGCGACTGTATGTACTATGTACATAATTATATGCCTAGGCTAATTAAATACTACGTATATTTACCTAGTTCAAGTATCAAACAACAGCAACAGAAGATTTAGTTACCTGTTCCAAGGATAGCATGATTGTACCTGAACGCTCTCAAAGTTCTGCATCGGATTAAATTGAACTCAACTAGTTCTCTAGCACACTTCAAGTAGTTCAACTGAACTATTAGATACGTAGACTTGTAGATTACTAATATCACTATACATATACTTGCATACATATTCTTGTATACATATACTTATAAGCATCTCTACCATGAGAATTTGTCTTATTTGATACGTTATTCGATATCGCAAATGCAAAAAGTTATATTTATCGAATTGGTCGCTCGCTGTGTTCGGAGTTCAAATATATAATGCGATGATTGCTTCCGCTACATATAAAAAACCAACCAAATGATGCAATGTTTTTAAAACATCTTAAAGCATATCTTTTAGATAAGGCATTTTACAGTACTGATGATTATTTTAACTCGTAGTAAAGTATCATCACGAACCCTAACGAAATTCATGTAATATATAATGTAGTAACTATGTATAGCAAAATGTTAAACTTGCATGCAAACTTTGTCTATAGCATAAGTTTAAAAATTGACTTGTAAAATGACTGCCTTTTTATCTGTATCTGTCAAAATGTGCACTGCGTCTTCAAACACTAACTTACTAGAACCGAAAACTTATATAGGAAGGTACATTTTCCTTGTCCATGCAATTAAAACTGCACGAGGCCATGCGCTTGGCGAGGAACAGATGCCTATGGAGAGACCTAGTCTTCAACAGAATCACATGATGTCACGATCCTCAGCATTGAGGGAACGACAAGAAGATTTTCCGTGAGGTTTTTCTATCGAGTAATGTATCTCTAAAATGTAAAATCTCGTGGTAGAGGGTCTGAGGAATTTTACGGGCTGGACATGTCACGACTTCACGATTTTAGAAGTAACTCCGCTTGCCACTTTGAAGGACTTTTTTTGATAAGTCTCATTTGCTTGCGATTTGCGGCTAGTATAGAAAGCTATGCCTAAGCTATGTCTACTAATTCCTTATTTTATTTTCAAAGGACAATTTTATTAGATCAACAGCCGCGCGGATGTTATGATTTCATCTATGTTGACTTCAAGTTTCCGCGCGCATAAAAAGTTTATAATAACGATATTTAAATTCGAATTACATTCTTAGTGACTTCTAGCGACTTAGACCGATGCTAACGGAGTAGGTACGGTATGTAGTATATGGAGATAGACTCCTTTGTAATCTTCCTAGCTCATAGTATATAAAAATCTTACTCCCTGATTAGTTAAAAAAATGGCCCTTTCTGACATGATGACGTATGTCTTTGTGAGAAAGGGACCATAAACTTTTTAACTACAGTAACTTTTTGATGAATAAGAGGGTTGGTCTTTCACCAGTGTTTTTCTCTCACCCCATCTTACCTTACCAACATCCAATCTTAGCGTTAGTGTCCAGGGTCATCGCTAAAACCATAAAATCCCTTGATATACTGCTAATGCTTTGCCAAGAGTGCTCGAACTTTGGACGCTAGCCAAGCTCCAGCCAGATAACCTACAGACACAAGTATTCTACGTCCCCATATTTCAAGTCTAACTTAAATAGAGCTAAGGCTATTCGTTAGGGACATAGGTTTAAAACCTTCTGGCAACACTTAGCTAATTAGAAAAGACTAATTGGAAGTTTGGAGAAGATTTATAGTTTAGTGAATCAAGTCAGATTGAGTCTTTTAGTACTAATTGTTTCTGTTTTGCAAATGGCACCTAGAAAGTAAAGTAAAAAAGTATAAAAAACTGAAAATGTTTTATTAACCAAATGCATTTAGTAAAAAAACTAAATCCAAATCAGTTCATCCGTTCAGGAACTACGATGCCACAGACAGACGCACACACACAGACAGACAGACAAACAGACAGACACACACACAGACAGACAAGTCAAACTTATAAAACCCCGTCGTTTTTGTGTCGGGGGATAAAAATACAGTATTTGCTAAATAAACTTAACAAGTATGGCTCAAATCGCCAAATAACTTATTATTTCTGACTTTGCAAAATTGCCACAATAATAAAGGCTTAAGAAATATCAGCGCTTTATTTGTAGACTATTTACAAATACATAGCGACTGTTCAATTATGTCAATTTTTATAATGTTGCAACAACAATAACGACTTTGCTATTGTTTCCTTGCGAATATTTGCTACAAGTGCTACAATATGTTTGATACGTATTTGTATTTACAACAGTATGGCCTTGTTGCGTTGATTGAAGAAGATATTGGTTAAATTAAACATAAAGACGATTAATGTTTATATTTGACTTTTAAACTCTTGTTAATAAAATGCCTTTCTTGGACTGATTAATTCGAAGTATGTATTGTTCTTTAAAAATTTATGTACGTCACGTTTCAACGGCTCGCAGGTGTTTCATCAATGAAGATACGTCAACAATATTGTGAAATAACACCAATTATTTTAGCTTTATAATGATATTATATACCTTAAGTATATTAAAGTTGAATAAACTAAAATAAATGTGTTATATTCTTAGTGAAAAGTAGATGGGTACCGTAGTTAAAATACATTTTCACCACACCAACTCGCTACGCTCGCGGTTCAATATTGGAATCTTTCGCTTACTCGGGTATCAATATCGGCACGTGGGTATCAATATCGAACAACAACTTTGCCCCCTTGTAAAACAAATAACTATTTTATCAGTATCACAGAGTTTTTTTGTCTTCAAAAATGTTATGAAAAGCGTTATTTTTTGATTAGCACATATTTAATACGCTAGTTGAACCGCAGAATATATAATACATACCTCTAAATAGGCTAAACATAACAACACAGCTCATTTCACAAGAATTGTTTATCTAGCACACAAACAATTAAAAAGTGGTCCGTGTAAACACCAACGCAACTAACCATTGGTAAACCTTAATTTCAAGGTCATAAGGTCTACATATGGTACAGTTGTGCCGCCTACTCTTGGTCCATGTAGGACGTGTCGAGAAACAGGCTTGGTACTTTATTGTGGCATTGCTCGTCTGCTAACGGTACTTGATACTTGAGAACATACTAGACTAAATTGCATGGACTACAATAATTGTTTTATGTTGGTAGTACTGCAGTAGTAAATAGGTATCCAAGTGATAGAACTCATAAACTATTTAATATTTACTTTATGATTATGATACGAATATAAGTAGGTACATGCTAATTTTACACATATTTCTTCAACAAAATTAATCATTTTCAATTTTCCATTTAATAAATAAATAAATAAATATTATAGGACATTCTTACACAGATTGACTGAGGCCCACGGTAAGCTCAAGAAGGTTTGTGTTATGGGTACTCAGACAACGATATATATAATATATAAATACAGTACATAGAAAACATCCATGACTCAGAAACAAATATCTGTGCTCATCACACAAATAAATGCTCTTACCGGGATTCGAACCCGGGACCGTGGCTTAGCAGGCAGGGTCACTACCGACTGAGCCAGACCGGACTACTAAGACAAACGGACTGTTAAGTACAAACTCTGACAACTTCGGTTTTATCTGTATAATAATACATACTAGCTTTTGCCCGCGGCTTCGCTCGCGTTAAATTCTAAAATTGCTGAATGCTCCGTACAAACTTCCACTCCCCGTTTTAGGGAAGTGGGGGGTTATAAAGGGACAAACAGTAGCCTATGTCACTTACCATCCCTTCAACTATCTCCACTTAAAAAAACCGCGTCAATTCGTAGCTCCGTTTAGCCCTGAAAGACGGACAAACAAACAGATTTCTCATGTATGACATCGCGTAATGTGTATCATATAAACTTCTACATAACTTTGCATAAATTTGCATAGTATGTTTGATGTTTACTACGAGACGACTTAGCGTAAAATCGTATCGTACAGTAGGTATATGCACTTATAAGTAGTCGTAATAGGTACTTAAAGTTTCTCCTCCCCTCCATAAGTGTTAATTAGACAAAAAATGTCCTGCTTATGTCGAATAAATAGTCATGTGATTTCTAGTTCTTGATGGAACATGTATAGCATGTAGGTATACATATATAAGCTTTAGATGGTCCACATTTGATTCTTAGAAATGATGTCTCATCAACAACTACCTCGCGTGCGATTCTCGGGTCAGGGACATTCGAAAGAGAGTTTATGTCCGTGTTATGAACTCCGTCAAAATTAATGTGTTACCAAGTTAAACTTCTTTACTATACCTACTGACGATGTTTAAGTCGCGAAAAGTGTCCAGAAAGTTGCAAAAGTTATCAGAAATTATAGGAAATTTATACAGGAATTATGTGAAATTCGAAATATATTTTGGAAACATTTTGTATCGGTAGTGACCCTGCCTGCTACGCCGCGGTCCCGGGTTCGAATCCCGGTAAGGGCATTTATTTGTGTGATGAGCACAGATATTTGTTCCTGAGTCATGGATGTTTTTAAGTATTTGTAAATGATATATACCTATATCGTTGTCTGAATACCCATAACATAAGCCTTCTTGACCTTACCGTGGGGCTCAGTCAATCTGTGTAAGAATGTTTTATAATATTTATTTATAAGAAATTTCAGGAAAAATTCATAGCGAATAAGTGAAATTTTCATTCCCGTACAAGAATGCGAGAAGTTTCCAAACATCTCAATGTAAAATCTCGCTTTTTTTATAATATGTCACTAAAATCATTAACAGTGTTGTTATCTGTGGTTGTTATTACCCGTTGAAAATATTAAAACTCAAAATATTTACTTAAGGTTTAATTAAGGTTTGCACACCTTATACATTCTTTCGGTGATCGTTTAGGTTAGTTCATTTCGTTTATTCAGTTTTTACACTTTTTACCGGCCACACGAGTCTATGAACTCTTACCGTTACTCTATAAAGTGGTACTTGTAATGTAACATCAATTGATAGTTTTTGCTCGTTCTTTGTTGCGTCATTGCTACCAAAATCTTTTCTTTCGCTCGCTATTATTGCCTGCCGCTTGGTAATCAATTTTGAGACTTCGCTTCAATTTATTTTGGGTAAAATACGGCAGTTTTGAACACAAAAACATCAAGCGAGTAATTGTAAGACTTTGATAGAACGGGAAATTTGAACATGATACCTACATTGCAACTATTGCAAGAAGAGTTTTGAAAGATTCACGGTTAGTTTCGTCACTAGACTTATTTTTATCACAAAATTATAGCGGTCTTTAGTCCTTTAATGTAATACTGCATTTTAAAAATTGTAATATAGGTACTGTTTGAAGCAAACCCATCGTCAGTGACAAGATATGAGCATTGGACCGTAATAAAAACGATACAATCTCCTGCATGGCGTCGGCAAACCAGTTTCATCTAAGTAGCATAGCAAAAACGTTTTATATTTATAATTTCAATAAGTATAACTATACTTATTGAAATTATAAATACGTTTTATATTTATAATTTCAATAAGTATAACTATACTTATTGAAATTATAAATATAAAACGTTTTTGCTATGCTACTTAGATGAAACTGGTTTGCCGACGCCATGCAGGAGATTGTATCGTTTTTATTACGGTTGACTGATTAGAAGTAACTACTCCAAATGCATTTACAATCGCTAACTAGCATTCACTTGACATTTGACGTACAGTAATGACAATAAAGATCAAAATATTATAAAGCTGTGTTGACTACTGTACTTCGTTCAACTCTTACAAGGCTGCCCACTCTCACGGTACGTGGACAGGAAACAATTAATACTGGCTATCAATAACTTATCCATCTTATTGGGCGTTGCCAATGGTCAAAACTTGACCAATTTGCCTGAGGTAACAGATGTGTAGGTATCATTTGACCTGGCTAGCCAGGCCACATAAGAGCTCACAAGAGGGAAAACTCTTGACTGCTGAGATCGCCGTCATCGAAATCGATGTGGAGGACTATATATATATATATAGATATGGTATAATTGCAGAATAATGCATTCCGCAAAAAATATTCGTACTATCATTTAAGCATAGATGTACAACCTGTTTTTATGAATTCCGTTAACTTTAAGGGATGGTTCTTTAGATCAAATACAATTAATTTCCCTAAAAAACTAGCGTCCTTTTCCACTTCCCAACGTTATTTGTTTTGACATGTGCCGTCAATTACTTGACACTAACTTGAATATTATTCTTAAGGGTCTCGCACACGATTAATTCATTTATTATGTATGAAAACGACGAAAAATTTTTTTTGCGATTTAAACTAAAAGTGTAAGTGTGTGTGTGTGTGTGTGTGTGTGTGTGTGTGTGTGTGTGTGTGTGTGTGTGTGTGTGTGTGTGTGTGTGTGTGTGTTGTGTGTGTAAGGGTGGTTCCTGATAACGAACCTAACGACATGTAAAATTTAACGGAAAACAAAAAAAATACGGTGTATATTAGATGTGTTCCTCAGTGTCTACTGTAAAAACCGAAAAGCGGATGGTATCTGTCAAGAATGATAGCGATCAAACTGACTTTCATTGCCTCATTTGTTTGTATATGCATGCAAGATTGAGAAGGTATCATCATTGTAACAATTACAATAAACTACATAGACAATACAAACAATTCGATAAGCAATTATATCTCAATATAACAATTTAGCTCCATCATGGCTTAAGTAAATATTTCTAACGATAGCTTTCCCTCGCATGAGCGGTCTCATGCAGACTATTTCGTTTTTACAACAGACTTCCGCGATTAAAGATCATTTTTCCCATGTCCATTATACTGATTATCTTGTTAGAACAATGATTTTGCCGTTCCAATACGTTATTCAATAGACAATGATATTTCGTGTTAGTTAGAACTAACATGCAACTGTTAGTTCTAACTATGGAGTTTCTTGTGGCCACAATTTAAAGCATGTCTTGTTTCGTTTTTAGGGGGAAAAGTGATAACTGTTTCTGCACGATTGTAATGTCTAAATACTTATATAGGTTCCCAGAAAGTTGACAAAGACATTCTAATGTTTCTCACTCGATATTTTCACAGTATTTATTTCTATGACTAATCTAGTATCATATATTGTAATTCAAACAGACAGTTATTGAAAACTGCTTTCGCTTTTGGATCTCAAACAATAACGATTGTCTATAATTGTGTTAAATTATTAACTTTTGTGATAGAAACCATTGAGTTTTATTTTTTTAAATTGCTAACTAAACATGTAAGGTAACGAAAAGAATAGACCAAAAATATATCTCTCGGAAATCTCGTCATTTCATTTCAACACAGAATAATGTACCTGCCTAAAGTATTTCGATTCGGTTGTTATCTTGGATAGATTCACTCTTCGCAAGTGTAATCTGTCTTCAACTACTTGTCTAGAGAAATTAATGGCATCAATCATCTACTCTGACTGTTTCCTAGCAATTGTGGGACTGGGCACAAAATTAACGGGGCGCAAATAAGATGCTATTTCCAGAAATAGTTTGAACTGTCTAATAGGAGTACATTTAAAATATGATTGGAGATACATTTATTGTTAGTGTTGTGGTTTAACTATATATCTTTAGAAGTGGTTTTTATCTGGTGGAACTTAAATGATTGCAAATAAAAATATGCATGCCAGTAGACTGGATTCTAAACATATTCCACCTGGTAACCGTACGTGGTGTACATTATTAGTCCGCATTTTATACCATTCTAAGTAAATAACACTAAGCCTTAGACTTACGTGACCAGGAAAACGACAAACGTGTTTTATTTTCACAGCAACCGCCAGAATCCAAGGTATTCGTATGAGAACTCCTAATAATCTGGTCTTACTGTGTATGGAGCCGTGGTACATTTTGTCTGGTTGTTCAACCGCTAAATACTGTTTTCTCTAATCACTCACCGGTTTTTGATAAATTCTCCATCATTACTGCTACGCGTTATCTTCGCCATAACCGGGAACTCGAAGTCCGTTTTTCGAGCAATCATCTCTGTCTCTCTGCTAATTTCTTTATTGGAGTAAAAGAGAAAGATGCTTTAAAATTTTGTGTTCACTGTAATGGAAGGCTTTGCGTGGAATGGTACTGACATCTATCTTCGTTATGTTATGAGCATATGAGGCAATCTCGTGGTTCTTTTGAGAATGTGAACCTTCACTGGATGCGATCATATTTTGCAAATTTTAATGCTCCATTGTTCGTATTGGTAACATGTTGAACTTACCTACCTGTCCTTGTACTTTTTGCGGTTAAAGAATGGGGCGAATTAATGGTCTTGTATTCAGTTTTTACGCGCGTTATAAATACGCAACATATTTTTAATTTATGTTAACTTATTACTGAAGTTGTCACTAAAAATTTTAGCTTTATTGACAACGTAATTGTTTAAACATTAGCATAAAACGAATAAGATAATAAAGATCTAAATGACTTACCATTCAGTAGCATGTTTTCACAAAATACACTAAGGACTTCCTACAGAAATGTTTATAAAGCACAAGATACACTGACATGGGACGTCACTCAAACACATTTAAGTCTCGGCCCAACAATGGGCCGGCAATTTGAAAGGTGCCAAAAGAAAACTTTTAAATAACGGTGCTTAAGAGGCAAACAAAAGACGGTGATCAACGTCACAAAGGTGTAGGGGTTTTATTTTGGATGAAGTGTCTTAGATGATTACAGAGAGTGATAGTGATCCACATGATGCGATTGGCGTTGGTAATCTACTGTCCTGTCCTTAACATTTGTTACAATTGTCTAATAATGTTTACTGATGGTGATGGTTCATGGTAGCAGTCTAAACCGACCTGTTTGATCGGTCCAGGTGACTGTTATAGGTTGTTAGTCTGTCCATTCTAAGCAAATACATGACATAGTCATGATTTAAGAAAAGCAACATATCGCGTGAAAGCTGACATGGTCAACCTTCAAAAATCTTCAAACGATAAATTGTGTTTCTGTCAAAATCGGATGTTTGTACTTACGTTTGACATTTGTCAGCGTCCTGTTAAACATTTTAGGTCCGTTTCTGTTTGCACGATGCGATCTTCACATGTCAAATAAATCGAACCGTGGAAATAAATGTTTCGTTCTAGTATGTTGTCTAATGATGGTAATCAGTGCACGTTTAGTCGAATGTTGTTTATTTATGATTTTAAACTGGTATTTATATTTTGACAGGTCAGGTTTGACCTGGTTATGCCACTCCCTTAAGAATTACGAGGTGATTATGCCAACAAGTTAAAGTCTGGCAAATAGAGTTCAAAGTTCTACAATTATATTATTGCTTTATGAACGGAAAGAAACAGTTCACTTGGAAAACTATATTGGGCTTATATTTATTTAATCATTAGCTGAGGCTTCGGAATTCGGAACACTTTAGTAAGTGGAATACGATCTTACAAATCCGAGAATATCCTTTAATCTGCTTAGCCACGGTTCACCTATTAAATAATCACCTTAATAGTATAATCTTCATTTTAGGTTTGATTAATCCATTTTATTGATCGGCCTGTTACGACAATATTTAACTTTATCTTACACCTTTACCTCATTATTCATAAACGTACTCTAAAGCTATCAAGTCGATAAAGTTCGTTTGTCCCTTTCCAACGTATTGGTGTGATAGAAAGGGACAAACGAACTTTATGGGCTTGATAACTTTAGTGTACGATTATGAATAAGAGGGTTAGGCTCTAAATAACTAATGAATAAAAACACTTTTACAAAGACGAAATAGAACTTAAGTTACATATATCATATAACGCATATAAGTTTCCATTATGTATATCCAGGGAGGAAAAAGGAGAGAGGAGAATCTCAAGAGCCAATATAGCATACGAGTAAAACTGATATAATAACATAAAAGTGCCAATGTTTAATGTTTAATGTTTAATGTTTATTAGGGCACAAACGGTACAATTTATCTTATAAAATAATGTTATCAGTTAATACAAAAACCAATGAAGATGCCACAAGTTGCTAATGCATTTACGTGTACGAAATCGGAACGAAATAACAACTACATCTAGATAACAAACATTTGTCGGCAATATGAATAAATTCAAACATACAAGAAAATTGCTATTGCAATGCAGCATAAAATGATATAAGTATTCTAGCACGGCTGGTTAGCTCCTGATGTGGATGCTCATAAATCTTAGCCAAGGTTACGTTCTCGGACCGTTCTCGAGCCATTGTAGTGGCTATCTCGATCTGCGTGCTCGATTACTTGTTGCCAAACATCTGATAACGCCGCGCATTTTATTGTTATCCTAACGAGCGTGCCCGAAATGTGATGTCAAGTTGATACAAAGTTTTCTTAAGTGTTGCGTCAAGTTGCCTTGCGCTCGCCAGTTTTTTTTTTTTTAGCCATTTTTATAAGTATGTAGTAGGTATCTAACACGGTGGTATAATTTGCTGTGCACAAACTCTAAAGTATATTAAATTAGTGTACAGCTATTAAAAAGTGTTTAGATTAAACTTCACGCTAATGGATTACGAATATAGCCGTATAAATTAGTTTTTAATGTGCTAAATTATTTATAGCTCAACTGCCATTCATCTGAGCTTTCACGTCGGCTAAAAGGTTGATAGATGTCGGTCCGAATTTCATAGTAAACAAATCTCCGCTAGATATATTAGGGTTCATACCCTTCAGACCTTACCCTGCACTACTGCGTCATAAGCTATGACGTAGATACCTCCACTCATATCCACTACACCGACGACTAGATGGCGCTTCATGTACTCATAAACTATCCGAGCAATGGTTGCGGTGCTTTACATTTTAGTACGTGGAAATTTGAATGACGTGATGCGACCCTCGTAGTTTCAGCTCACATTTCCAGCGCGCATGCGTCAGCTGTAACAACCCTCACGATCCAATATGGCGACGGCCGCCATGAGCTAAGCACGCGCTTTCTATTTACAAAAAAAAACTGTGCTTGATGTAAAAAAATATTGTTTATTTCAATTAAAACTAGGAAAATATATACTAAAAATAATTGTACTGTAGATGTAGAAGGTGATTTAGTGAATTTTATGTGATTATTTTGGAGTTGCAATGGTGGCGCAGTGCGATCAGATGTGTTTGATTGTGTTACGGCCCGTGTGTTATAGGTCAACGTTTTGGGGCTAACGTTTTAGGCCAAGTTACGTAAATAAACGTGCACGTTAGCTTAAACTTAGCGAATGTAATTTTAAACGGTTATTAAATAAAATTGTTAAGTAATCAAAGTAAATGCTCGATTAAGTGTGTTTAAAAATACATTTAGTGTTTGTTGACATTGAGGTAGGTCGTTATTAACAAGTAGCTGCAATTAAATTGTATATGCCTATTAGACAAAGGAAGTAAATGTGAAAAGTTCCCGCGCAAAGATTTTAAGTGATATTAATAAATAAACTGTGAACAAAGGGTTTGGGAACAATAGTAAAAACGTGTCAGAAGAGACCACTTTAATTTAAAATCTGTGGAAACTGAGACAACTGGCCATTTGAAATTCGAACCGCGCGTGCCAAATTAAAAAAGTTTCCCGCTTTCGGCTGTCAAGTTTAGTCTCCTAGTCAATTCCAAATTTAAAAATTTAAAAAGTTAGCACGTGGTGCGGGTGAAGTCGGTCAGTACTCAGTCAAACTGCGGCGGTCGCGGGTGTCGCCGGCGGCGCTGCTGCTCGCGCGGCCCGTGTCCGGGCTGGTGGAGCCCGCGCGGAGCCCTGACGAACCCCCACTGGACGTGGCGCAGGATAAGGCGTACTGGGGCAGTACCGCGGCCATGACCAGTGAGTATGAGACCGTAGCAGCAGCAGCATACACCTAGGATCTGGTCACTTTGATTCTAAGAAAGTTATTTCGCCTAGACTTTAGACTGTCTCACTATTGAGAAATATTATACTTTTAACTTAATTTTTCTGTACCTAACGTAATTTAACGAGTTTTGTATTGGTTTGTAGACCCCTACCTTGCCGCTGGAAGAGCGGGGTCTCCTGCTACAAGTATTTATATACTTAATAGGAGGTCCCAACCCTTTCTTACCTTGTAACACAATATCTGTGACCAATAAACGATTTTTCATTTTCATTTTTCATTTTCATTTTCATCATTGCTCCACTCTTTAATATCTAGCTAACTTTTTAAGCGCTGTCCCGCGTAGCTAAACTGTGGAATGAAGTATTTCCCGCTTTTATGGAGCGATACGACCTTCAAACCGTTAAGAAAACAGCGTAGATACTCCTATTTTAACCGTTTGCAGCGCAATTATAATAATGCCATCCCGAAGAGTATATCTGTCGTTTCATACCGTTTACATATTTACTTGTAAATTATCTCGTTATAGTCAAACAGACGTAAAATTTGACAGTATAATAGGGTTCCCAACATCTGTGCTAATCCGTTCAGAATTATGTTTATTACTTGTGCGTGCAATTAGCTGCGGCTGGTGGTAATTAAATTAATGATGACTCATAACAACCATCCCTAGCCAACCGCATACTAAACTTGTAGAAACACTAGAAGTACGTAAATTAACCGAGTTGTAGCTACATTGAGAACATAAATAAGAATTTAATTTTTTTGGCACCTTGGAGCCACTTTGGAACTACTTTGACTATTTAGGGACGTTCGAAATCATGACACTACATTTTTTTTATGAATTGATGCAAAATGCACATAGGTAGACGTATTTTATGTAATTTAAGTTCTTAAGTTCTAATAAAATGTACCCCGTCTGCAAGGGTAATACAGCAAAATAAATCTTCTTAACTTTGCGTTGTCTACAAAAAAGGTTACTTTTTAACCCCCGACGCAAAAACGACGGGGTGTTATAAGTTTGACGTTTTGTCTGAAAGCTGAGTTAGTCGGGAGTGTTCTTAGACATGTTTCATGAAAATCGGTCCACTATGTCGCGGTCGGGGGTTTTTCAAAATTTTAATTTTGTGGTTAGGTTATTAAAGGTATTTAACGAAACCACGGTTGTACTCACGTTATTATATCGCTACTGCTGCGACATGTTTCGGGCCAATTTTGGAGGCACCTCTTCAGGCACATCTATAGGAGTTCACGCGGTGGCTAAACTCTGGTATAATAACGTGAGTACAGTGGTATAATAACGTGAGTACAACCGCGGTTTCATTAAATATTTGAATATGTCTCACGAAAGTTTGTTGTCTATATTTTAAAAGTATTTTATCGATAAAGTAGTAAGTATTGTATTGTGAATGCAAGCTATGCGAGATATATCTAAAAAGTGCATGAACTACATGTGTAAGTTCGGAATGAGTCACGCCACTCAAGCCGGCGCCGTTCCTAAGCAACCGCGGTCAAAACGTATGCGCTGTAATCTAATCAAGCGACGCACGCAGAAAGCGCGAAAACCATTGGAAATCGTATTTGTGACGCTCTTTATTATATTAACATTGATTTATTCGTGGCTACTAATAATAACCACGATACAAAATTAAAAACAAAACCCGACATAGTGGACAGATTTTCATCAAACATTCCTGACTAATTCAGCAAAAAAAAAAAAACAAATCTAAACCGGTTCATCCGTTCGAAAGCTACGATTCCACAGACAGAAACACACACACAGACAAACCGACACGTCAAACTTATAACAGCCCGTCGTTTTTGCGTCGGGGACTAAAAAGTACCTATAGTAGCTGAGGGGTTGTTTATGAAAACAACATTGATGACACTGGTTTATAGGAACATCAATAGATAGTAAGAATGTTTTTCGCTACAGTTCTCGGATTCTCGGATAGTACTGGGATTTTTCATATGATGCTCTTTTTAAACGAATTTTTCATCAGAAAAAAGCACAGAATAAATCGCATGCAGTTCTCAAAATTCGGGTCTCGATGAAAAATCTACGACGTGAATAATTTCCTCAAATGATCCGTTACAAAAACAATGAATAACATATCATTTCAATTATTATTGAAGTGGTGTGTGACGCATTGTCTCTTCAAAATTAATTAAAGAATATATCGCGAACATAAATGGAACAGCCAGACCACCTGCAGTTTATACGATGTCATAAACTTGGTTAAATAGAACCTCCCTCTTGATTGAAACCACCTGTGTGAAGTTCGAGAGGGTGTCATGGAATAAACTTACAATCTAATGATTCAAACGATTCGAACTAAATAGCGAACGAACAATATAAAAAAAAACTTATTACGGTTTTGATCGTGTTTTGATAGGATCTTGGACATGGAGATCGTTCACGCTTATTACATCAAGTGGAGTGTCGTGTGTGAATAATGGTATCTCAAATATCCCGAGATTTGATTACTCTAAATAGTCGGAAGAGGCAATCTAGACTAAGAGAATGAGAACGCCTCATCGGCAAAATGCGGTAGGAAGAGGCAATTATTCGTGACATTTTGCTTTCCAAAATCTGTTTCGAGAGTGAAAATGCCTCGAAAATGTACCTACCTACCTACTAAGTTAATTATTGTTTGATGTTCAACTAGGAACAAAAATTATTTTGTTTTTTTAAGTAGTCACGCTACTATATATAAATTATAAACTGAAAAATACGGAAGAAAAGGCGACCAAGTCCACCAGTGGCCGAGCTGGGGATCCAACTCGGATCTACAACTTACGCGGCTTCGTGGCTAACGTCTTAACCACTAGACCACCCGGCCGCCATTATTCTTTAATAGTATAATAAAATATTTGAAAAATATTTAGCAAGTATAGCAACACAGCTCACGGCCTTGTTAACATAAACATAAATACCAGTATTTTATGAATATTACCTTACCGTTTGCCATTCGAATCTTAATTAAAGGCAAATGGAGCGAATCCGCGATGAATTTCACGTCGCGAACATTTGCACCTGAAGGTCGCGGGTGTAAGGGACAGGGGGACGCGGGGTGACACGGATTAAACAGGCCAATTATAACTTACTAGCTTTTGCCCGCGGCTTCGCTCGCGTTAGAAAGAGACAAAAAGTTGCATTTGTCACTCTCCATCGCTTCAACTATCTCCACTTGAAAAATCGCGTCAATTTGTCGCTCCGTTTTGCCGTGAAAGACGGACAAACAAACAAAAACACACACACTTTCCCATTTATAATATTAGTATGGATATACTTAAGATAGGTTTCTACAATTCTAAAGTATAGCATTCAACTATCGTGCATTTCGCTCCTGTTTGTCCGTATTCGTGTTGGCGCGAACGAGGTGCGCTCTCGGGAGACTGAATCGTACAATAACAGGTCAGGACTCCTCCGACGTAATTATATTTGATGGCCATAGATGACCTTTAGTCGCCGCCCTTAGCGTCGAAATTCATTTTAAACAAATCCCAGAGCTGTGTAACGAAAGTAGCTCAAATTTCTCGTAAAAAAGCATCTCATTTGAAAGTCTCTGTATTCCCCCGCCCGCGCTCGTCCTTTGGACCTTAAATGTCAAAGTTCAGTCTAATTTGCGTCAGTACAGTGACTACGGAATGACGAAAATAGACGCAGTCGTACAAAGGGATTTCACGATTTTCGCGAACTGTTACTTGACCGTGGCTGATTGTTTGTTTGTAAATACAAGTTATGGAAACGAGACTGGATTTTAGTGACCTTGTCATTTTGTTTAAAATATATACAGGGTGAAATAAAAAACCGTTCAAACTTTGCATAGTGACTTTTGAGGTCATAAAGAACAACTTTTATTATGGGACCAATACTGAAATCGCAAAAATATTGGCTTTTCCATAGAAATGAGCGGCATCAGTGGAAATGTATGAAATAGCTAAATTATTTTATGCGATTTCAGCATTGGTCCCATAATAAAACTTGTTCATTATGACCTCAAAAGTCACAATGTAAAGTTTGAACGGCCCTTATTTCACCGTTAGGTAATCTATTTTGAACATAGTGTATAATGGAGCGATCTTCAAACATAGAAGGACAAGAGTCTACTTCTCAACCCAGTGTCCATGAGCAGCGGTTATTGTGGCGACCTGACTGCTGGTTTGCCTTTTATCTCAATAAAAGCACTTAATAATGACACGATATTCCGTCCTAAGTACTTTACCTACGTACGTAAGGACATAACAAATTATAGCTGTTAGGTAGGCACTTTGTACCAAAAGTTTCTAAGTTTCCGCGTTAACTCAGTAAGAACACCGAATAACAACAAACATTAATTAAAGTTTTTGCAAGAAAACCTTATCTAATATCTTTGTAGAATCTGCTTGTTACGTTTAAATTTCTTTCTCTTATTTCTTACACTAATTTTACGCTATCTTTAGTAATTGAAAAAGCATTTTCGGTTTTCACTCCATTCTAAGGGCGCGGTTGAGCGGAAAATCAAAGTCGGCAATAAATAGCCTATCAAAGGCTATAAAGAGTAATAATGAAACATTTTGAATTATTAAGTATGAGCAATTGACTGTAAATGGTCTAAAGAACCGCGTAAGGAAGCCATTCAAACATTCCGATATGAAATCGATGTCGTTTTGTTATCCTTTCGCAGGCACAGATGTAGTGCATGATAATTTTGCCATTGTAATTCCTTGAAATCGTATGTCGTGTCACTTCAGTCAACGTCAGTACTTTTGCTTTTGGCACCGACTCTAGCTGACACGTTCGTTCGGACGTTTCTGTGAAAATAAGATTTGAATGATTTTGCACTACAGCTAGACAGGGAGAGAAGGAGGGGGGACCTTTACCCTGCAGTGGGGCACTAAAATGCTAATAAAAAAATCTGTACTTGGTGGATGTATTGGCACAGGTGAGTGATATCAAAATCATTTTATATATTATATTCGTATAATTCGAATTGGCCTCAAGGTCGTTTTTGCGTCCATGCCGATGCTGGCGATTTTAATGGGAACATCGATCGGGGAGCGTCATTATCTGATTAATTGGAAGAACTCCTAATAGGGACTACTTTACTACTGCTTTTCTTGATACAGACACTTTGTCCATTTCGATATTTCTTACCTTGACTGTACTGTGCCCACAAACGCCGGATTCAAGCTCGCCTTGCAAGGAAGTGATACAAGAACAATAAAAATATTAAATTAATTATTTTCCTAAGTAACATTATATTGGAACTTGACTTGGGCCATTTTTTTCAAAGTTGCCCACCCCCCCTTTTTTTGTAAAATGGGTATTTTTTACGCGATTCATACTCAGAATCGCGAGGTCTTTCGATCCTGACAGGAGAAAAAAATGTCCCAAGATTTCAATACAATTTTCAAAACTTCCATTCCGTTACCGCCATACAAAATGTATGAAAAAAATAAAAAAATCCAAATAAAAAAAAAGTAGGGTGGACAACTTTGAAAAAAAAAATGGCCAGTTTACAACTTCATTGTTCCATAAAGCATTTAACAAGGCCTTCAGACATTTCCGCGACTTTCCTTCATCTTATCCTGCACAAAGCGAGGGTTTCCCTAACGACGTCTCAAAGCTAACCTTAATGGCGGACACGACCTCATAATGAATGCAGTTGCAATGACTAACTGCACTAGCAAAAGTCGCGCTTACAACGATCTCAAGACTACATTTTTTTGGTTTTATATTGATTCTATATCATCGTATAATCCTGGATTTGGGCACAATTATAAGCGTATTTATTTTAATATCGTTCTAATATCACTTTTATTGCATACTGTTTGCTTTTACAGTAATCATGCCAAAACTAATTTAAGCCTCCTTAGGCTAATATCGCTTTCAGGTAAGTATTTTATAAGCCTGCATAGGCTTATTTTGGTCCAACGTTAGACTCTTATGAGCCTAAACAAGCTTATTTTGATTTTTGTACGACAACACGGTACGCTTGGTCTGTAGCGTGATAATATAAAAAAAATGTTGTGACAAAATAAACACTGAAGGTACGAATTACCATTTAGTAATACTTATAAACTTATAATAGCGTGTTTATTATCCTTGGTGCTTCTTCATATTGCGCAGTAAGTATTTGGAAAATATTATTTACTGTAAAATGGACCCTTATTAACACGCTTTTATTAGGTCGTCGTGTATGTAACTATGTATGTAATGGAATCTAAGGAAGCTAATTTAACCATCTTCCAGGAGTCGTAGCGTAATGAAAATTGGCAGCTATATGTAGTTCCGATGACAATACAATAATATGGTACTGTTGAGCTGATCTGATGATGGAGTCGGAAGATATGAACTGGAACTACATGATGGAACATCGTATCATAGCCGTTTTTGGGTTTCTTAGAAACGTCTTGTAATGAACTTTGACTACGATTAGGTTTCAAGGTCTGATGATGGAGCCGGAAGATATGAACTGGAACTACATGATGGAACATCATATCATAGCTGTTTTTGGGCTTCTTAGGAAAGTCTTGTAATGAACTTTGACTACAATTAGGTTTCAAGGTCTGATGATGGAGCCGGAAGATATGAGCTGGAACTACATGATGGAACATCGTATCATAGCTGTTTTTGGGCTTCTTAGAAAAGTCTTGTAATGAACTTTGACTACGATTAGGTTTCAAGGTCTGATGATGGAGCCGGAAGATATGAACTGGAACTATATGATGGAACATCGTATCATAGCTGTTTTTGGGCTTCTGAGAAAAGTCTTGTAATGAACTTTGACTACGATTAGGTTTCAAGGTCTGATGATGGAGCCGGAAGATATGAACTGGAACTACATGATGGAACATCGTATCATAGCTGATTTTGGGCTTCTTAGAAAAGTCTTGTAATGAACTATGACAACGATTAGGTTTCAAGGCCTGATGATGGTGCCGGAAGATAAGTACAGAAAAAGGGGGGAGGGGGGGCTCGAGGGGGGAAGCATGAAAGAAAGATCAACGTAGTATTTAAAATAAGTTGGGTTAGCGTTTTCTTGTGACCTTTCAGAGCAAACAAAGGGGGGCTCGGGGGGCGAAGCCCCCCGCATAAAAAAAGGATCAACGTTGTATTTAAAATAAGTTGGGTTAAGGTTTTCTTGTGATCCTTAAGAGTAAAGAAAAGGGGGGCTCGGGGGGCGAAGCCCCCCCATTAAAGAAAGATCAACGTAGTATTTAAAATAAGTTGGGTTAGGGTTTTCTTGTTACCCTTAAGAGTAACGAAAAGGGGGGCTCGGGGGACGAAGCCCCCCAAAGATTAACGTAGTATTTAAAATAAGTTGGGTTAGCATTTTCTTGTGACCTTTAAGAGCAAACAAAGGGGGACTCGGAGGGCGAAACCCCCCGCATAAAAGAAAGATAAACGTTGTATTTAAAATAAGTTGGGTTAGGGTTTTCTTGTTACCCTTAAGAGTAACGAAAAGGGGGGCTCGGGGGGCGAAGCCCCCCGCTTGAAAGAAAGATCAACGTAGTATTTAGAATAAGTTGGGTTAGCGTTTTCTTGTGACCTATAAGAGCAAACAAAAGGGGGCTCGGGGGGCGAAGCCCCCCGCATAAAAGAAAGATAAACGTTGTTTTTAAAATAAGTTGGGTTAGGGTTTTCTTGTTACCCTTAAGAGTAACGAAAAGGGGTCTCGGGGGGCAGGGCCCCCGGCATTAAAGAAAGATCAACGTAGTATTTAGAATAAGTTGGGTTAGCGTTTTCTTGTGACCTTTAAGAGCAAACAAAGGGGGGCTCGGGGGGCGAAGCCCCCCGCATGAAAAAAGATCAACGTAGTATTTAAGATAAGTTGGGTTAGCGTTTTCTTGTGACCTATAAGAGCAAACAAAGGGGGGCTCGGGGGCGAAGCCCCCGCATAAAAGAAAGATAAACGTTGGTTTTAAAATAAGTTGGGTTAGGGTTTTCTTGTTACCCTTAAGAGTAACGAAAAGGGGGGCTCGGGGCATAAAAGAAAGATTAACGTAGTATTTAAAATAAGTTG
Source organism: Leguminivora glycinivorella (assembly GCF_023078275.1). Taxonomy (NCBI): domain Eukaryota; kingdom Metazoa; phylum Arthropoda; class Insecta; order Lepidoptera; family Tortricidae; genus Leguminivora; species Leguminivora glycinivorella. The sequence goes on along the minus strand of NC_062976.1, from coordinate 21,677,652 downwards.
GGTTAGCGTTTTCTTGTGACCTTTTAGAGCAAACAAAGGGGGGCTCGGAGGGGGAGAAGCCCCCCCGCATGGAAGAAAGATCAACGTAGTATTTAGAATAAGTTGGGTTAGCGTTTTCTTGTGACCTTTCAGAGCAAACAAAGGGGGGCTCGGGGGGCGAAGCCCCCCGCATAAAAGAAAGATCAACGTTGTATTTAAAATAAGTTGGGTTAAGGTTTTCTTGTGATCCTTAAGAGTAAAGAAAAGGGGGGCTCGGGGAGCGAAGCCCCCCGCTTGAAAGAAAGATCAACGTAGTATTTGGAATAAGTTGGGTTAGCGTTTTCTTGTGACCTTTAAGAGCAAACAAAGGGGGGCTCGGGGGGCCAAGCCCCCCGCATAAAAGAAAGATAAACGTTGTATTTAAAATAAGTTGGATTAGGGTTTTCTTGTTACCCTTAAGAGTAACGAAAAGGGGGGCTCGGGGGGCGAAGCCCCCCGCATGAAAGAAAGATCAACGTAGTATTTAGAATAAGTTGGGTTAGCGTTTTCTGGTGACGTTTAAGAGCAAACAAAGGGGGGCTCGGGGGGCGAAGCCCTCCACATAAAAGAAAGATAAACCACAAGGTTAAGTACAAATACAAATTTAAAATAAGTTGGGTTAGGGTTTTATTGTTACCCTTAAGAGTAACGAAAAGGGGGGCTCGGGGAGCAGGGCCCCCCGCATGAAAGAAAGATCAACGTAGTATTTAGAATAAGTTGGGTTAGCGTTTTCTTGTGACCTTTAAGAGCAAACAAAGGGGGGCTCGGGGGGCGAAGCCCCCCGCATGAAAGAAAGATCATCGTAGTATTTAAGATAAGTTGGGTTAGGGTTTTCTTGTTACCTTTAAGAACAAACAAAGGGGGGCTCGGGGGGTGAAGCCCCCCGCATAAAAGAGAGATAAACGTTGTATTTAAAATAAGTTGGGTTAATGTTTTCTTGTGATCCTTAAAAGTAAAGAAAAGGGGGCTCGGGGGGCGAAGCCCCCCGCTTGAAAGAAAGATCAACGTAGTATTTAGAATAAGTTGGGTTAGCGTTTTCTTGTAACCTTTAAGAGCAAACAAAGGGGGACTCGGAGGGCGAAACCCCCCGCATAAAAGAAAGATAAACGTTGTATTTAAAATAAGTTGGGTTAGGGTTTTCTTGTTACCCTTAAGAGTAACGAAAAGGGGGGCTCGGGGGCGAAGCCCCCGCTTGAAAAAAGATCAACGTAGTATTTAGAATAAGTTGGGTTAGCGTTTTCTTGTGACCTATAAGAGCAAACAAAAGGGGGCTCGGGGGCGAAGCCCCCCGCATAAAAGAAAGATAAACGTTGTTTTTAAAATAAGTTGGGTTAGGGTTTTCTTGTTACCCTTAAGAGTAACGAAAAGGGGTCTCGGGGGCAGGGCCCCGGCATTAAAGAAAGATCAACGTAGTATTTAGAATAAGTTGGGTTAGCGTTTTCTTGTGACCTTTAAGAGCAAACAAAGGGGGGCTCGGGGGCGAAGCCCCCCGCATGAAAAAAGATCAACGTAGTGTTTAAGATAAGTTGGGTTAGCGTTTTCTTGTGACCTATAAGAGCAAACAAAGGGGGGCTCGGGGGGCGAAGCCCCCCGCATAAAAGAAAGATAAACGTTGGTTTTAAAATAAGTTGGGTTAGGGTTTTCTTGTTACCCTTAAGAGTAACGAAAAGGGGGGCTCGGGGCATAAAAGAAAGATTAACGTAGTATTTAAAATAAGTTGGGTTAGCGTTTTCTTGTGACCTTTTAGAGCAAACAAAGGGGGGCTCGGAGGGGGAGAAGCCCCCCCGCATGGAAGAAAGATCAACGTAGTATTTAGAATAAGTTGGGTTAGCGTTTTCTTGTGACCTTTCAGAGCAAACAAAGGGGGCTCGGGGGCGAAGCCCCCGCATAAAAGAAAGATCAACGTTGTATTTAAAATAAGTTGGTTAAGGTTTTCTTGTGATCCTTAAGAGTAAAGAAAAGGGGGCTCGGGGAGCGAAGCCCCCCGCTTGAAAGAAAGATCAACGTAGTATTTGGAATAAGTTGGGTTAGCGTTTTCTTGTGACCTTTAAGAGCAAACAAAGGGGGGCTCGGGGGGCCAAGCCCCCCGCATAAAAGAAAGATAAACGTTGTATTTAAAATAAGTTGGATTAGGGTTTTCTTGTTACCCTTAAGAGTAACGAAAAGGGGGGCTCGGGGGGCGAAGCCCCCGCATGAAAGAAAGATCAACGTAGTATTTAGAATAAGTTGGGTTAGCGTTTTCTGGTGACGTTTAAGAGCAAACAAAGGGGGGCTCGGGGGGCGAAGCCCTCCACATAAAAGAAAGATAAACCACAAGGTTAAGTACAAATACAAATTTAAAATAAGTTGGGTTAGGGTTTTATTGTTACCCTTAAGAGTAACGAAAAGGGGGCTCGGGGGCAGGGCCCCCGCATGAAAGAAAGATCAACGTAGTATTTAGAATAAGTTGGGTTAGCGTTTTCTTGTGACCTTTAAGAGCAAACAAAGGGGGGCTCGGGGGGCGAAGCCCCCCGCATGAAAGAAAGATCATCGTAGTATTTAAGATAAGTTGGGTTAGGGTTTCCTTGTTACCTTTAAGAACAAACAAAGGGGGGCTCGGGGGGTGAAGCCCCCCGCATAAAAGAGAGATAAACGTTGTATTTAAAATGAGTTGGGTTAAGGTTTTTTTGTTACCCTTAAGAGTAACGAAAAGGGGAGCTCGGGGGGCGAAGCCCCTCGCATAAAAGAAAGATTAACGTAGTATTTAAAATAAGTTGTGTTAGCGTTTTCTTGTGATCTTTAAGAGCAAACAAAGGGGGGCTCGGGGGGCGAAGCCCCCCGCATAAAAGAAAGATTAACGTTGTATTTAAAATAAGTTGTGTTAGCGTTTTCTTGTGACCTTTAAGAGTAAACAAAGGGGGGCTCGGGGGGCGAAGCCCCCGCATGAAAGAAAGATCAACGTTGTATTTAAAATAAGTTGGTTTAGGGTTTTCTTGTGACCCTTAAGAGTAACGAAAAGGGGGGCTCGGAGGGCGAAGCCCCCCGCATAAAAAAAAGATCAACGTAGTATTTAAAATAAGTTGGGTAATGGTTTTCCTGTGACCCTTAAGAGCAAATAAAGGGGGGCTCGGCAAAATAGAAATACTTAAATTTTGTTTGAATTAGTTGAAATGTGACAATATTTTCTAATCGAGTCAAACAAAATCCCACTAGCTGAGAGCTTCAAAACAATGTATGGCGAAAGTATGTCCCTCTAATGTCTTCAAAAAGTCCGCGATGGCACATGTCTATATTGTCTATCTTTTACGGATAACTTACTAGGTATAAACATTTTTATGATAATACCATAATAAGAAGGTAGCCGCTAGTTATTATTAAGTAGCAATTAGCAATATGTACACGTTAAGCCGCAAATGGCATGTAAAATCCGCCTACTTGAAATAAATTTATGTATAAATGTTAAAAGTATTTCATTATTAATGACTAAAAAGTATAAAATAAATTAATAGTTTAAAAAACACTATAAAACACGCTTTTATAAATGCACATAAAAGCCAAAAATAAATTATGGATCGTTCAAGTTGTCTCTATTTGTGAGCTGAAGTTTAAAAACTATGTGCTTTTAATTATAATATTTGATTGTAAAAGCGTGGGGCGCTGGAACAGGAAAGACTTTCTTGTAAACAAATACTAATCCGAACTTCCTGGCGAATGAAGTTGCATAAGAACATAACGTTTACATATGCCGCCTAAGGATTACCAAAGATAACCAAAGATATCTCGTCCACGAACAAGAACCCTGCATCCTGTCACTGTAGACACTTTCCCCTTTTGTACTTTGATTACCGGAAAAAAGCGGCGTTCTAAGTGTCGGTGACTGTCGACTCTCCTCGCTACTAGCGCATATTTTGTCTGAGTTCGACAAACTGGTACCTACTTTGAACACTGACTTTTAGTTGATTTGACTGTTTAATGTAGAACCTACTAGTCATGCTGCAACTCCAGTTAGCGAGTCAATCTGTGTAACCTCCTTCCCGTAACATAGCATAATTTGATTTATCAGCAAGTTATACAAAAAGTCTTTCCTGTTCCAGCGCCCCACGCTTTTACAATCAAATATTATAATTAAAAGCACATAGTTTTTAAACTTCAGCTCACAAATAGAGACAACTTGAACGATCCATAATTTATTTTTGGCTTTTATGTGCATTTATAAAAGCGTGTTTTATAGTGTTTTTTAAACTATTAATTTATTTACACTTCAAATTTCATGCGCCCACTCAAATAATAGTATTTTGTATTCTCGTTAATTATTTTATTTCTATATTTGCAGTAAAAAGACGCCATTGTTATAGTTGCATTTTCTCAGTGCGCTATTAGACTATTATAAGATCATTTACTTAATATTAGCATTCTTGAATACCAATGATACGGCCATGTTTAATTAATTTAGGGTTCCTTGCTTTACCTATATAAAACCTGATTTTCTTTATCTTGACCTGATTTTATATCACTTGACCCTATAAAAACAAATATAATTATTGTTTTTACTTTTTATTCAAATGGCAATGTTGGTGATGTGAAATGGTTGTATACTTACAATTGTGTTCCCAAAATCGATTTAAGGTCTAATCACTTTATATTGATCTCATCTATTGTTTATTTAAGTATGTTTATTCTATATCACGCTAATATCGAACTAAATTACTGCTATTGATCTCATAATAGCTTTAAATAAGGTCACAAAAAGATGCGCACTATTGTATTTTTATGTTATGCTGATATTAGTCTGAAGTTCTTACAAAAGCATTTATTAAAGCTATTATAACATCAAATGATCCAATATCGCTCTAATATCTTACTAAACTACTGCTATTGATCTTATAATAGTTTTGAATAAGATGAAAAAGGCATGTACTTATAGTGTTTTTATGTTATGCAGATATTAGCCTGACATTCTTTTGACTAGGGTTTTGCTAAAGAGAATAACTTGGATAGAATTTTTTGTATGGAAAAAAATCTATTTTCTTAGTTTTAGACATTGCTTACATTATTATCATTTCAGCTCAAAACTACAAAACAGGTAACATACAAAATCAATGGTATCTTTTGCCACAGTTGGCCCGACGCTATGAGACGCTAGATGTGGGGGCCCTGAAAGTCACGCAAAATGGCATTCAATATATGGAGATAGTGAACAGCGCCATCAAACGGTTAATTACTAAGTATTATAGAACCAAAAGATCAATATGCAATTGCAGCGCTAGTCTGATCAGTAGAGACATCATGGTCTTCATAAATACCAAGAACAAAATAAATGTTATCGATCGTTGATATTTTGAAATCATCAAGTGTGCCTACACAGGATACATGTACCTACAATGTCCTTAAGATTAATTTACCTACACGTTGTCTATTCTTCTTTGGACATCATATTACACGTGCTTAAAAATAAAAGAACCCGCAGTGCGGAAATTTTGAGATAATATCTCATACTTAACACGATCTAGTTTTTTGGCCTTCAAGGCGGTTAAAAACGCCAACGAGAATGTATTGTGAGCGCGGGAATAGCTTTTTGTGCAGAGAAAAGACGCTAAAAATGTATGAACTTTGTACTAAAGACGGTTTTTTTAATGTATTACAGTGCATGTTTTTTTCCAGTACATTTTTAGCGAGTTATTTATTACTAATTGCTTCAAGTTTTTTACTTCATATTGCACATTTAAATTTTGTATTGTACCATTGCAGGATGAAATAAAAAGGACCAGCCATACATTTTAATTACTGGACTAATGCTGAAATCGAGAAAAAATTGTCCATTATCTCAAAAGTCACTAAGTATGGCTGGTACTTTTTATTTCACTCTGTATATCTACCTATGTATATTTCCAGTTTTTACTGTCTGTTAAAACTTCGGGTTATATTTTTAAACAATGCAGGGGCAAGATGCCTAGCCAAAGGCATAGAGTTTCCTATACGATGGAGTGAGCATGCAGTGCAGAAATAAAGCCACATCACTTTAGAAAAATATGAAGTAGTTATTTTTTAAACATAAGATATTTTCAGTCGAAATAATAAAAAAGATAAAATATTAAATGAATTGTTAAAGCTCCTTGGGTCATAGTAATTTATGAACAAATCGTTTTGACAGTTCATAAAAAGAAGCTGATTTGACTAGTATGAAACTAGTCATTCTCAATCAACACAATAATTAGTAATAAAATTGCTAATTAACACTTCCTAATGCAGTTTAACTTTGCAACATGATTGAAAGTCCAATTATTGGAATTCTGAAGACTCGAAGCGAGGACATCTACATCACGAATTCGTGTTACCTCCAAACTGCATGCGTTTCGAATATTAACCCTCTTTGTCCACCATCCTTGACAGAACAAGTCTCTAGCCAAACTTACAATCGTTGACGCCAGCTTACAACTATCTCTGTCGCCATTAAATAAATGTCATATACAAAGAAAAAGTGACTAAGGCCTCCAAGTGTTCCGAGCTGGAATCGAACCAGCGCAGCGTACTCCGTTAACCGGACGGATGCCTGTAAACCACTCGGCCATCGGATCACGAAAGCAAGGCTCTGTCGCGCCAATCAATCTACGATACGGGTCTTCAACGATTGCACTTTTAATCGATAAAATCAGGCGTTAATTTTCGTTAATTCATGATAAATGATAATCAAATTCTAGATAATTCGTAAATGTAATAACAAACCGCCACCAAAAATACAAAACACCTAAAAACTTCTAAATTTGGCCGACCATTCTCGACAGTTTGTCAGTTGTCGGGCCTCAGAACGTCAACATTTTTTTGCGTTGGGAATGGGAACATTAATTTCATGTAAAAAATACGTAGCACTGATTGACTAGCACTTTATCTGATCGCGGATTACCTACGAAATTTTATAGATTTGATAGTACTCTTTGCTAGAGGGTCTTGACTGAACAAAAGGTGTCGAAATGTAATATGGCCTGTGCCTGGCAAAGATTAATCGTTAAGTATTGATAGCTTTGCACGAATTCTAACCGCAGTTTTCAAGTCACTGGGTATGTTATAAATTGGATTATGAGAGGCCGATTCTAATGTAATTATTTGTTAAGTGTTGCACCTTTGCAGCCCGGTACATCTCGCGGAGGGCTATTTGTTTAGTTTACCTAGGTATATATTTTAATTTTATTTTTATTTTTTAAGGTACTTACTTTAGTTTTAATTTTTATATTGTATTTAGTTAACCTTTTAGTACTAGTAACTATTTATTTATTGAATAAAAGTATACCTACCAGTTGTTAATACTGTTTGATATAAATGAAATGCTTGTTGGTTCTTGTGTGTGTGTTCGTCATAGTGTCATTTATTGGGTACATTTTACTTGCAAATAGTAGTACGCTGGTTTAAGTTAAGGTCTTATCAATCGAGTTTTTAATATTTAAATTGTTATAAATATTTATAAGAAATTTGTTAGGTACCTACATTAGAATTAGCTTCATGGTATTAGTACCAGTTCGAGAAATTTCAATTTTCTGCACGGATAACTAAAACGTTTATAAACGTATAAATACGTACGGATTATTGTGAAACGGAGCTTAACTTGACATTTGATTAATATAGATGAAAGTTAAAACTGATTCTTCAAGTAAGTAGGCATATTAGGTATATACAATGCGATTATGGACGTCAAAATGAAGTTACATTTGCTATATATTACGTAAAGCGATACAGCTTTATTTTATTTATGCTATTTGTTAATTCTGAAATTATTTTTTTTGCAGTTTTATACAGGGTCTTTTTTGATGAAATTACATTAGGAATTTTCTTATCGCATGTGTATCGTACGACGTTTTTCAGTACAGATGGCCGTCTGAAGTTTCGATCTGACCAAAAATGACCAAATTGCGCACTAGTGCGGGCAAGAAGTACTGAAAAAACTGTTGCTATGTATTATTATTTAAAGTCATGGAAAACAACGAAATATGAAGTATTTACATACATAAGTTACTACAGGTACCTTCATACCTTGTATCTTCAATATAGGTATGTCCACTAACTTTACTGGCATGTCGCCAACGCCGTATTTCTTCAGATCGCAATTTATTAAACTAGCTGTACGATACGAGGAACGTGCCAATACTGCCCATTCCGGGATCTCTAACGATATTTACTCGCCTTAAACTCTTTTTCGCCCTGGGAGCCTGATATTGACATTGATTAATAGATATTGAGGAGGTACAACAAATTGAGGTATCGAATAAAGTTTCATTCACGAAGATCTCTTTCCCTGCCTTTTTCAAATATTTATGTCGTTTGAGTACCTACCTACATAATACCCACCTGTTTTTACGGTCTTTTATTTCATATGCTCTTCATTGTATAGCTCTGTCTTCTCTGATTAACAAATTACATTTCTGTGACAAAAATTGGTGATAAAAAAGTGTAAGTAGTTTTACACCAAGTTGGCAGCAAGCAAAATTTACACTCAATCTTATTTAAAACGTCAAACTTCAATAAAATGATGACGTTTAGGTTTAACTCTTTACTCTTGCACTATTGGTGCTATCAAAATCGCTACTAACTTAGTTTAGTTTGTCTCTACGTATATATCGTAAACTATTACTGTTGTATCTACTTTCGATTACCATAATCATACGGGTATCATATGGGTATTACCGTAAGCCGTATGAACTACCATGACATTAAGCCAAACGGAGCTCTTATGCAACTTGCACCACTGAACACTACGATTTATGGCGAAGGACCGCGAAAGTAGTTTACAGTGTTCACATGCATATGGGTTGCGAAACTATCGGGGCTCAGCCCAGATAGATAAGCGCAATCAGACCACCGCCTCTAGGGGCAGCATACACATTTAAAAATTTGATATTGATTTGATATAACTTATGACCTTTTTAGTGCAAAATGTTTTTCCACGAACGTTTTATGCTATTTCAGCAGTTTCAGTACCTACGAGAAGTACTTACTATGAACGAATACAAAGAAAAACTATTACGCACTAGGTTACATCTGTACTATAGTGATGCCAATATCCAAAGTGATGATTTCACAAGTTTGTGAAGAAATTTGCCTTTTGACAATTATTACATAATTCATATTGTATCGTCATGACATCTTATAACTCTTATAAGAGCGCTGTTCGAATACAGCAGTTTCAGCGCATCGGGTTTACGCTTCTATATTGGTGGGATTTGAGTAATATCAAATCAAAATAAAAGGGTTTAAATGTGAATGCCACTGCAGGCTAATAGATAACTATGTAGTAGATTCAGTCTAGTACTATGCAGGTTCAAGCCACTCAAGCTAGGTAGCTTGCGTTGCGTACCAGTTAACAGGATTAGTCGATGTTCCTCGTTTTATTATAAATCCTTGCAGTGCTGTTATGCAAAGCTAGGAATTGAAGTAACAGTAACAAAACCCAGAAGTTGTTTTGTGGAAAAATATACAAAATAGGTTTTTGGAAACTTGAATGCTAAATGTTTCCAAAAACCTGTCTTTGCATGGATAGATGATATGGGGCATTGAAAAATAGAAGAACTGAAGAGAAGACTGTATATTTATTTAACAATTAATGTAACGCTATTCGTTCAATGCTTCTAAACCTAAAACGTAAACTATCTAATAAAAACGAGTATCATTTTTTGGTACGTAGATGAAAGAACAAGTTAAAATTGCATGCCATTAATATTTTTAGTTGTCAAAACATTGAGGTATATGTACTACGTACTAGAGGCGACGTTGCTAAGAGAATTTTTACACACCCCACTGCGGTCCAATGGACCGCAACGTTGTCAGTCCTTACCAGGTCCTTGCGGTGCAGTGACGTGCTGTGATGCACATACTTTCCACGTGAATAATGCCTTCTTGTGTGCTTAAAAATTGTACTAATCACTCGAGGAAATCAAATAAAAGCCAAGGTGTGACATTTCATCGGTAAATTAAACAAAAAACTCGTCTATAATATTTTAAGATTGAATATTCTACAAACTCGCGAGCGGGAGCGACACTGCCGCCATTTTGGTGACGCAATCATAGACTATAAAAAGTTAACCGCGCAGATGTGCCATTTACACTGTTCCTACTAGTGTGTTTCACCTCTAATATAGTTGCGAAATATAAATATTTCTATTTGGAAAATTATTAAGTAACTACTTACTATTTCTAATTATGTTACTAAAATATAAAAAAAGTTTATTTGTTTAATACGAGTATATATAGTTAATAGTTTTTGAGTAAAATTGTATTTTTAGCACGCTCACTTTTTGCAGTTTTCTTCGGCCTGGTCATGAAAAAAGGGAACAATTGATACGCTTTGTCCAAAAAAATCGTGCTGAGGAAACTTGGTTACCAACTGACCACTATATGTGTTCATTATGTATATTAGAAGAAGAAGATAAATACAGCACAATTATTTTGTATTAATATTTTAAAGAAGAAGATAAATACAGCAAAATTATTTTGTATTAATTTGTATTGTTTAAGTTGTAAATAAATAAATAAGTTTGACTAGAATATCCGTATTTTATTTAACTATAATGTAAAATTCCCGTTAGGCAGAATATAATAATGTGTCACATCTGGTGGTAGACCTACTCTACGCGTAAATAACCGCTCCCCGCACCCCGCGCATTTGTCAGCATGTGCAGAGTTTTCGCTTGGCAACGTCGCCTCTAGTACGTAGTACATATACCTCAATGTGTCAAAATAATATATTTTTACCAACCGCTTATTATGTTGTATGAGAGAAATGTTTAATATTGAATTTCGGCATGGGTCTAAAATTGGACTGATCGGATCTATTCCTAGAACTAACGCCAAACTTTCAAATCGGCCTTGATTGGTTTGTCGGCGAATTGGATGACACCCATTGGGCTTTTATAAAGCAACGTAGGTAGACTATAGTAGGACGCGTAATAACTTACCGAATAAGGTGCACTGGTTCCGTCCTTGACCGAGTGTCTTCACTGTGGTTTGGTTTTTAGTTTATTTTATATACACCGTGTTTCCGGTATCACTCAAAACCTCAGACACCCCAACTGATTTTTATTTTTTTAAACGTATCTAGAATATTCATTTTTTAATTTGATGATTATTATTTTTTTAAATTGAATATTTAATTTTCTGTGCAGCTCTACTCGACTTTTAACTCTACACAAAAAAATAATTGCTAGCTACCATCGTAAACCTTAAAACTGATTAATTGTGTACATTACTGCAACGACATAAGGTTTACCAATAGACAGCTATGTCACTGAAAAGCACGTTAAACTGTGTCACCAGTAAACTTCAAATTGGACAGGAGACGCAGTAAGCAAATTTAAACCTAACATTCAACATGACAAGGTTGTAATTAGGTAAGAGTTCAATTTGTTATGACTTATGATAAACTTTAAAATTAAAGTGACGCACAACGTCAAACTCGTAGTGGAAAAAATAATCGTCCAAGTAACCAGCCAGTATTAATACCCCTAAATACTGAAAAAGGTATACAACCTCTAGCAATATGATATTCACAATGTTGTATTACGAATTTGTAGAATGGGCACGTAAACAATAACTAATAATACAAATTAAAACAAAAAATATTACCCCCATCAAGATATAGCTCAATCGATTCTACTCTCGATTCTGAACAAACGGTTTTCAGGTTTTTAGTGTTAAGTGAAACACGGTGTATTGATTGGGATCCCTTTAGTTATCATCAGTTTTTCTTTCTAAGGGCCACTCGCACCGACGAAAATGGAGGGTTAACCCACCATTTTGTATGAAATTTGACAGATGACAGCTCACTAACCCTGAGTTCACTGATTGGTGCAAGTGGGCCTAATTGACTTTTGTTTTTAAACCTTATCGAAACCATCCGACAAAGAGGTCAGTATATTTTACCAAAGAGGTTTTAGTCGAGGCATAAATATGTATAGGAAAATTTCAAAAAATGATCTTATTATTATGAGGTTTGTGATGGATAGCTACCTATTGTATGTTTAATAATACTGGATATGTCAGCTACGCTATCAATAATATCCATATACATGCTGCATCTGATTGCACTGAATTGCATATACATACTGGTATACGTGTATGTATAGTCGATTAAATTAAAGTAAAGCTGTGATCGGTCTAATTCGAATATGTGTTGTTGGTGCTGTGATGTATCAAAGTTCCTTCTTAAGAATTGACATTAATAAAACTGTGTCCTTCTTGTTACAGCAACGAGTGGGTCCGGTAGCGGGCCGGGGGGAGGCGAGAAGCGAGGCGGGGCGATGTAACACCGCACGCGCCGCCACAGAGGAGGCTCATCAAAGTCGACTTCGACAACCTAGAGGTGAGTCAACTATAGTTGTTACACGAGTGGGTTTGGTAGCGGCCGGGAGGAGGCGAGACGGGGCGATGTCACCCCGCACGCGACGCCACAGAGGAGGCTCATCAAAGTCGACTTCGACAACCTAGAGGTGAGTCAACTATAGATGTCACAGGAGTGGGTTTGGTAGCGGCCGGGAGGAGGCGAGACGGGGCGATGTCACCCCGCACGCGCCGCCACAGAGGAGGCTTATCAAAGTCGACTTCGACAACCTAGAGGTGAGTCAACTATAGATGTCACAGGAGTGGGTTTGGTAGCGGCCGGGAGGAGGCGAGACGGGGCGATGTCACCCCGCACGCGCCGCCACAGAGGAGGCTTATCAAAGTCAACTTCGACAACCTAGAGGTGAGTTAACTATAGTTGTTACACGAGTCAACTATAGTTGTCACACGAGTGGGTTTGGTAGCGGCCGGGAGGAGGCGAGACGGGGCGATGTCACCCCGCACGCGCCGCCACAGAGGAGGCTCATCAAAGTCGACTTCGACAACCTAGAGGTGAGTCAACTATAGTTGTCACACGAGTGGGTTTGGTAGCGGCCGGGAGGAGGCGAGACGGGGCGATGTCACCCCGCACGCGCCGCCACAGAGGAGGCTCATCAAAGTCGACTTCGACAACCTAGAGGTGAGTCAACTATAGTTGTTACACGAGTGGGTTTGGTAGCGGCCGGGAGGAGGCGAGACGGGGCGATGTCACCCCGCACGCGCCGCCACAGAGGAGGCTCATCAAAGTCGACTTCGACAACCTAGAGGTGAGTCAACTATAGTTGTCACACGAGTGGGTTTGGTAGCGGCCGGGAGGAGGCGAGACGGGGCGATGTCACCCCGCACGCGCCGCCACAGAGGAGGCTCATCAAAGTCGACTTCGACAACCTAGAGGTGAGTCAACTATAGTTGTTACACGAGTGGGTTTGGTAGCGGCCGGGAGGAGGCGAGACGGGGCGATGTCACCCCGCACGCGCCGCCACAGAGGAGGCTCATCAAAGTCGACTTCGACAACCTAGAGGTGAGTCAACTATAGTTGTCACACGAGTGGGTTTGGTAGCGGCCGGGAGGAGGCGAGACGGGGCGATGTCACCCCGCACGCGCCGCCACAGAGGAGGCTCATCAAAGTCGACTTCGACAACCTAGAGGTGAGTCAACTATAGTTGTCACACGAGTGGGTTTGGTAGCGGCCGGGAGGAGGCGAGACGGGGCGATGTCACCCCGCACGCGCCGCCACAGAGGAGGCTCATCAAAGTCGACTTCGACAACCTAGAGGTGAGTCAACTATAGTTGTCACACGAGTGGGTTTGGTAGCGGCCGGGAGGAGGCGAGACGGGGCGATGTCACCCCGCACGCGCCGCCACAGAGGAGGCTCATCAAAGTCGACTTCGACAACCTAGAGGTGAGTCAATCATAGTTATTAGTTTCTTTTACGAGAGGGACCCGTAATGGACTGGCAGGAGGCGAGGCAAAGCAATGTCCTTATCTCTATGGGTGCTTCTCAGCATGCCTCGGGCATGACAAGCACAGCATTCTAAATGTTTTCTACTTTCACGGCTGTGTCATAATAACTTTTGCTCAAAAACATATATCACACAAAGCATTATTCTTCATCCTCGAAACATTAATCATGTAAAGCTTTTTAGGTACATTCAACTTTAACGCGGCATGAAAACATGTAATTACCATAATACTCACAAAAGTGTACTGAATACCCACCCGAGAACGTGTAACCGCTTATCTAGTGAACACGTGTAAGGATCTGGGGGGGTTACCATGAAGTACTAATACTAAAACCGTTCAGTTTAGGTCGAAAGACAGGGACACAGCACACCTCTCCGTCCCCCTCTCTCGGCTTAAACTGAACGGCTTTACTACTTCATAGTAACCCCTCTGAAGTCAGTGGGGACCTATAAGTTAGATTGTTATTGAATTAACCCTCCAAAATGAGGTCGGAGTTTCTAGGCATTTTCGTGGTAAGTACATTTTTGTTTCTATCTCCTAACGCATACGTACACTGAAATCTAATCAAGTAGATGAAAAGAGTAAATTAGATTCGTCACCGTCACCCACGCCACGCGTCAAATGTCATGATTGGTTTGTACAAAAATGTGTCTAACGCCGTGGCTTGCGTGGGCGACGGCGATGCGACGCATACGAAATCAAACCTTATCGATATGGAAGTATGAGACGCGACGGCGACGGTCGCGCGACCATCGCCCACGCAAGACACGGCGTTACATGTGATTTTGCTCGTGGTTATTGAAATTTACTGCTGCAGAGAAGCTTCCAAAGCGTTACAATGTTGCCTCAAATATTTCGTACACAAAGCATAAAGTTAGTAGTATTACAGCTGCAAGTCACGCAGCAGACGTATCAATAAAATTTAACGAACGCTTTAATGGTGACAGACGGTTTGATGCAACCGGCCCTTTGTCTGTATTGGAAACCCATTTAGCAGCCCGTAAAATCAGGCATAGTTATTGATTTAGAACGTCCAGGTGTCTCAGATAGGCTTGTGTTTGGTAATTTTGTATTGTTATGCTTTGCCCTTATTTTCACCCACCATTCATAAATCCCACAATGCTTTTGTAGTGAAAACCCAATTCGCAACCTCCAGACGTCTGCATCGAGAGACTTTTGTTTGATAACAATGATAACTTATGTCTGTCTCTGCATGTGACTGCTCTACCTCGTCAGCAAAACCGAAAAGTTATCGATTTAGCACACAGTTGAGTCCTTCTTATTGAAAACCCATCCGCAGCTCGTAAAACCAGGCGCAGCTATTGATTCCGAACGACCAGACGTCTGGACGGTAGGCTTTTGTTTGACAACTTTGTACTGCTCTTCCCTCTGGATGCCGCGCGACGATTCTAAATCTAAATGTAAGGTTCTAAGACTTCTAAGATATGAACTTGAATGTTTTGCGATGTTTGAAGGATGAGTGTGTGGATCATTTGTCAAGACATAATAATTATATAAATTCATCAAAACAGACCAGTTCATTTTAGATTCCATTAACTCTCAAATAGTCCTTACACCCTGGCGGGTGCTGCCTCTGCGTATGTCCCATGATATGGGCAAGGGCAACATCCGCTCGGTGTACCCCTTACATTTCATTAAAGTGTCGAAAGGGCCTCTACGCGTTGGCTTCGGCCCCGCGCACGCCTCCCAAAGGTCCGGAATACCATTGTTCCGTGATGGGAAAGATATAAATTAAACGAACAAAAGCTTTCAAAAGTTTTATCCGAAACCATATGTTGATTCAACATTCTAGTCCAAGAACTAAGTAAGACCCAGCTCCTAGCAACAATAATTATCGCCACTTAGCCTCTCCGGCTGTACATAACTGTGCAAACATCCCGTACTCCAGTACAACTGTGTAAATAAGTGTCACCATTCACAGATATCACCCTCTACCATACATACTGTCCAGTATGACTCTGACCTTTGAACACCTATAACATTCACAAAGATACGGGTCAAGCTATATTAAAGAAGAGTCCTCAAATGAGTAGAACTGTTTTATGAATATCTGGTGCCTGGCTTTGGCCCAGTTTGTGAAATAACGGAAGGCACGTGAAACTCTTATTTCCGAGTCGTTTTGACGTTTTCAGTTGTTTTTTTTAAGCTTTTACCGCTTCAGGTATTTGTGTCAGTTTACATTAGGGCTCAGATGCCTTTTTTATGAATATAAATGCAAAACCGAGTTGCTTAGCGTGATACAGGTGGTCCAGTAGGTTCTACTGATGTACGTACATATGTTGTTGAAAATGTTCAGAATGTGTGAGTTTGTAAATCAAAACTATGAGGATGTTTGTGATTTTTATTTAATTTTGTAACATTAGATTAGGCAAAACATCTAATTGTGTCGCTTAACTTCAAACTGGGGTGAATCCATTCTGCTATACGGTTGATTATCTTTCAGATCATATTACATTTTTTATATATTCAACCTTAAATCATAATGGATATTAGGTACCCAAGTTTGAAGCTAAGCGACACAATTGTTCTTAATATTGTTTATTTTAAAGCAAACTGTAGATTAAGGACAAGTGTTCCAGTTTAGAAGAATGGATAAAATAATTAGTACCTACGTTTAGCAACGGACAGTTAACATAGCTCTTAATGTTTGTATAAAACGGTCGTCGATCCATATTCCGGCGCAACATTAACTAGCTTAATGTATATTATTAAATAGTGTTCCTGTCCTAGGTATATATTTTATTGTGTAGATACTAACTGAGTTAGGTCCGTATCTCAATAGAGACGTTCCAATATAATCCGAACTGGGTACTATATTTATTCAGCGTCAAATTAAGCCCTCTAATCTTGAGAATAGCATCCGCTAACATGAAACCAAGTTTTAGACCTTATAACAAATATATAGTATACAAAATAGTGGAAACTGTCCCGTTTCACGGATTTAGACGGAGGTTTTAGTAACCCTTTGGATTTAAGTCACGTTCTTATTAAGACGATTACCGAGCTAAATCTAGCACGTGAGGCAAAGTACGGTTTACATTCTAACGTTTATTTCTATTTACCTGGATTTCTATGAAACAGGAGTTTTAGGGCATTATTTTAGTGTTTAGGAGTCTGTTTTCTTGAGGATTTGTCAGATAACGCCCAGACCTCACTAGGCAATGTATCAAAAATTTTCGATGACGCTTGTAGATCTTATAACACGGGGGGCCTCATATTGTATCAATGGCATAGGTACCATGAAACGCAAAAAAATGTTTTGTACAGTTATGATTAAATCATTTATCAATAGCCATGGGAAAGAATTGACTTTTATTTATGTTTTTATAAGTGACTAGCTTTTGCCCGCGGCTTCGCTCGCGTTAGAAAGAAACAAAAAGTAGCCTATGTCACTCTCCATCCCTTCAACTATCTCCACTTAAAAAATCACGACAATTCGTCGCTCCGTTTTGACTTGAAGGACGGACAAACAAACAGACACACACACTTTACCATTTATAATATTAGTAGGGATTCTCAGATAAGCCCAGACCTCAGTCGGCAATGTATCAAAAATGCATGTAATGCAATGCATGTATCGATGATGCTTGTAGATCGCATAACATGCGGGGCCGCATCTATCCACATATTTTATCAATGGCATAACTATGAAAAAGGAAAAATTGTTTCGTACAATTTTGGTTATCATTTATCAACAGCCATAGGAAAGAATTGACTTAGTTTCACTATTATTATTTGTTGCTAGAGCTCCCTGACATATAATATTAAGTAATTAAGATATATTTATAGTTTTGTAATTAATTGTCATTCAATGTGTACAATGCTCATGACATGTAACCTGGTGTTATTAATAAACTATCTGTATCTGTATCTGTATCTGTGCTTTTACATTTTTTTACATTATAAATGACACAAAGACAGTTATTAGTATTACAATAACAGTTTCGCCCTAGCCCGAGGCTTTTCTTTGGTTAAATTATATCATTAAAATATCGTTTAAAAATGAAAGTAAAGTCTTCTCACACCTCTACTTTTAATATAGTCGTGGTTGAAGCTTAAAACGCAATCCTGACTTTTGCCAAGCTAATCCAAGGACGTCTTGGATCTTACGGGTTATTAAACTTCATCCAAACAGCCGTTTCGTTAATATTCAGTGAACTCTGTGGCTACTATGAGTTTTTTAAACGTTATTCGTTAGTGTGTACGTCACGGAAATGGACCTTCATTGTATGGAGAAAGTGAACAGCGCTCCCAAAGGGCTATCTACTTGGGTGCTATAACCATTTTCTCCCGAACTCAACACGTCAACACAGCGCGCGAACGCGGCCCCGACTGTCCAGCCCAATACTTACCAGTTTCGCATGTATTTGGTGCATATGGAGAGTAGTTTTCGACACACCGCGCGGAGTTAAGTTTGTTAGAAGAGTTATTACTGCTTTATACTGTGCGACTATGGTCCAAAGCTCCCAACTATGGTCCACAGCTCCCAACTATGGTTCAAAATTAACTGAAACATTCCATTAAGGTGTGCCTTTTACTATTTTTTTTTGTAGTTCTAAGGCTGATTTACCGGGAACAGTGGAAATCTTTCCTAAGAGCCCTATGCTCCTGATGAGGGACAACAGGGTATAATCATCATCATCAAGGCTGATTAATCTATATAAATAAATGAAAATACTTGGACTCAACTAAAAGGATACCTACTTAAATTCTTTTTGTGACCATAGTTGCGGTATTGGACTGGGTAGTCTTAATACGAGACCAAAAAAAAAAAACTTCGTGTCGTATACGAATATGTCATGAAAAATTTATGATTTTTTTGATCGCGATTACGCAATCGCGTAACATTCTTATAGCTGATGGTAAGAGGTGTGTGGTTTATTGACACATTTAGCTCCGTTCCACCTCATTAGGCCACCGACGAAGTGATTACAAAGTTGTATGTAACTCAAAACATGTAAGCCTTTTTACGTCATAATAAAGGGCTGAAATTTTAGGCTTGAATTTGTCCTCATTAAAATGTGAATGAAATATTCTGCCCTGTGTCTTTGATTTAATAAAAAGTACTTGCTGTAATGTGATTTTGTTCATAATAAACTGACTTTGTAGATGTGAACGCACTGTAATAAGATCGGCTCAAGTTAACTGAGTTGATGGATTTTATTAATAACCTAATGATTAACTTAATTACTAGCTTTTGCCCGCGGCTTCGCTCGCGTTAGAAAGAGACAAAAAGTAGCCTACGTCACTCTCCATCCCTTCAACTACCTCCACTTAAAAAATCACGTCAATTCGTCGCTCCGTTTTGCCACAAACAAACAGACACATACACTTTCCCATTTATAATACGAGTATTAGTATGGATCTATGGATATACAGGGTGAAAAAATCGAATGCCACATGGATGGCAACTACCTTAAATATTGTAAATAGCACATTTTGTGTAAGGGAGACTTTCCTTTGTTTTTAAAAACAATAAATTCTGCATTGAAGGATTTATGAAAAATCGCTTGCCTCAGTCGGGACTCGAACCGGTCAAATGTGACAAAAAATAACGTGCCAAATTTTCATGGCCTTCCGTTATTCTGATTGTATTTGTTATTTAGAGAAAAATGAACCTTATTAGTAACCCTTTCAATCTGCATCATAAAATACGGCACGTTATTTTTTGTCACATTTGACCGGTTCCACAGAATATATAATAGTACAAGTACAGAAGGCCCACTGCTTTGATGTTCACGAAATGCCGCCTTTTTAAATGCCTACAAAATTCTAACAAAGAAACGAGCCGCACGTGCGCAGCGTCGGATGATAGGGTTGCCTATGGATTAAAACGAATTAATTCTCAGATAAAATGTTATATTATTTATTCAAGTCTTGACTACTTTCTAGGTCTATATACAGTATTTATATATTTTTGTTTAAGCCTTCAGCATCACAAGCCTTATTGAACATTTACTTGGGACTTAATCAATAAGATCTGTGTAAGATTGTCCTATTTTATTCATGATGTCTATTTAACTAAGCATTATTAGCCATTCCACACGTGGACATCGCATATGAACCTTAAAAAAAAACTCGCGACGTAAAGTAACAATAGAAAGTGCGAACGTGCGTTCCGTGAGAACGCGCGCCACCCCTGATTAGGCCGCGAACTCGCGGCCGCCAGCATGTACTTGTAGCGCGGCGATAGAATCGCAGAGTGAGCCGCCCCTGCCGGTTCTAGTCCCGACTGAGGCAAGCGATTTTTCATAAATCATTAACTGCAGAATTTATTGTTTTTAAAAACAAAGGAAAGTCTCGCTTACACAAAATGTGTTATTTACAATATTTAAGGTAGTTGCCATCCATGTGGCATTCAATTTTTCCACACTGTATATGTATTTTAGGAATAGATGTTTCAATGCAATTAAGTATGTACATACTTATCTGTAAAATGCCCTTTTTGCAATAGGTACTATTAATTATTTAATTATGAAACCCCATTCAAATAAGAGAGGCGGATTGATAAAACTCAGTTGGGATTTAATTTTTCGTAGTAGGTAGGTAGGAGGTACAAATGGTACAATACTAAACGATATACCTAGTATCTAATTAAGACCGCCATATAGCACCATATGTACGTTTGCACAAGACAAAAAGTTGATTCATAAAGAAAGTAAGCCAAAAAAGGGACTGTGTCAGATGACTAACGCGGTTATCACTCTGATGCTAATCCGCTGTGTGAGTGAGATAACACTATGTAATATAACGAGGTCTTTCTCTCACATCAGAGAGTCATATGTATCGACATTCAATGTTAGTCTTTTGAAGACCGGTCTGGCTTCTACCTATTAAGCCGGTGGCAGGACCATCATATCGGTCGAATCCCGGTATCTTATCTTACCTTAAATCTGCGGGGATACACTTCAACCCATCGGGATCTTTTGTGCCATTACCCCCCACAATCCTTCAGGTATTCAGGAGCTTCTCGATCATCTCCACGTATCGGATGATGAGGCTCATGAGTAGCTCTCTGAAGTCCTTCGGTACCAGGTCGTCGAATCCCGGTAACTTTTATTTGTGTGATGAGCACAGATATTTCTTCTTCATGGAATTTTATGTATATATTTGTACTTTCATGATAAATGTCGTTGTCTAAGTCTACACAAGCCTTCTTGGGCTTACCGTTGGGCTTACTCAATCTGTGTTTTTTTTTTTTTCATTTCATTTCATTTATTTTAGCATACATAAGCATTACAGTGTTAACCAAAGCGCTTATATACTAGTCACCTTAACACTAAAAATATATTATTATTCATTACTTATCATTATCACAAAAGTTGTTACACTTGTTAGGTTGTCACATCATCGTTATTGTTGGGATATCATAAATACCTCAAATACTAAAAAGTATGGCCAAGTTCGTGCGACATAACGGCATGGAAGATCGCAGTTAGGTATTTTATTAGCAACTTTAGTGAGTTCATGCTTTGCGTGATGAGTGAATCAGTCAGTAGGTACATTTCATTAACCTTGGATGTAATGGTGACATTAGAAAGTTATGAAGGCTTTTGACGAAGTTATATCATTGTTTTGGTGGCACACCAAAGCAAAGTCGTATATTTTGAAAGGTTTGTGAAGTTAGGTCTTACAGCATTAGGACGTTTATTTATTTAAACTTTATTGCACAAATTTACCAAAAAAAGAGTACAAATGGCGGACTTAACGCCTTGGACATTCTCTACCAGTCAGTCATTGGGCTAAACAGAAAGCTTAAGCTTAAGCTTTTATAGATAGAAGCTAGGTTTTACATGAGATCTATAACGTTTTAACAACGCCACCCTATATCTTACAAATTTTCACAAGACAACAAGACAAGTATTTGGTGAGAAAATATGTTACTTTGATGGGAGGTGAATGAACTGTGTGAGAGATGATATGAATCGAAAGCGAGTTAATGATGAGATTGGTGAGATGACGGGCAATAAAGATGTATAGATGAGGAAGACATGCTCGATCCCGAGTGACTCGCTCGGATAAGCGAATGATGATGGGAAGGTCAGTTACTTGAAAGGATAATTGTGCTTTTTTTTTTTGAAATGGAAGTTCTTCCAATGCGATTTCCAACTGACAGCGCGTAACACTCAGTCAGTATTATGTTGCGTGAAATGCCGCTCACTCAGCGCGTAACATTCTGTCAGTGACTCACTCATTCCATTCATTCACTTATTCACTCTGTCAATGACAGAACAGAATGTCCGGAATGGTTTTGAACGGTGCAAAATGAGTTTATGTTTGTGTTTTCAATAATTTGAGCAAATAGCAATATAAAATATTTAAAGCAGTAAACAGATGGACGTAAACGTAACTAAACGCTTTAAAGCGTGACGGCCACTTGACAACATGTTTTTGAGGTTATGTTATGATACGAAGTTTCACTTCTTTCGCGGGGAGGGACTCCATGCACTGTTTTTAGGGTTCCGTAGTCAACTAGGAACCCTTATAGTTTCGCCATGTCTGTCTGTCCGTCCGTCCGTCCGTCCGTCCGTCCGTCCGTCCGCGGATAATCTCAGTAACCGTTAGCACTAGAAAGCTGAAATTTGGTACCAATATGTAAATCAATCACGCCAACAAAGTGCAAAAATAAAAAATTGAAAAAAATGTTTTATTAGGGTACCTCCCCTACATGTAAAGTGGGGGCTGATATTTTTTTTCATTCCAACCCCAACGTGTGATATATTGTTGGATAGGTATTTAAAAATGAATAAGGGTTTACTAAGATCGTTTTTTGATAATATTAATATTTTTGGAAATAATCGCTCCTAAAGGAAAAAAAGTGCGTCCCCCCCCTCTAACTTTTGAACCATATGTTTAAAAAATATGAAAAAAATCACAAAAGTAGAACTTTATAAGGACTTTCTAGGAAAATTGTTTTGAACTTGATAGGTTCAGTAGTTTTTGAGAAAAATACGGAAAACTACGGAACCCTACACTGAGCGTGGCCCGACACGCTCTTGGCCGGTTTTTTACGTTATTTTGTATGTCATATTTACCAAAGATATTGAGTCATGATAATACATATACATATTGAGTCATAATAAGTACATTTCGCCATACATATCATATAACCCCTGCTGCAGAGCGTAAATTATGAGCAGTGCCATTAATTTTGCAACGACCGTGTGAGTAACGTCCCGCAGTGGGCAGCATGCAGCAATGCGGTATCATCTGCAAGAGCTTATGAACGCATTTTTGCCATTTTTCTTGCCAAATTAAGATTTCAACAAAACATGATGGATGCCTCTGCATGGCGAACAAAGAGCTGGTAGCTACTTCGGCCAGAGGTTAAGTCTGGCTATCTAAAGGGGTAACGCTGCCAGCCTTCTAGGCACCATAAGTTTATAATTAACATGCATTAAATAACAAGATACAATTTAAGATGCAAAAGTGTTCATCAAAACAGACAGACTAGGTACTCTATGGAAATTACAAAGTACAAAGCTACTATAAGAGATGTTTATAGTCTCTAAGTGTACCTACATCTAAAAAACCGGCCAAGAGCGTGTCGGGCCACGCTCAGTGTAGGGTTCCGTAGTTTTTCGTATTTTTCTCAAAAACTACTGAACCTATCAAGTTCAAAACAATTTTCCTAGAAAGTCTTTACAAAGTTCTACTTTGGCGATTTTTTTCATATTTTTTAAACATATGGTTCAAAAGTTAGAGGGGGGGGACGCACTTTTTTTTCCTTTAAGAGCGATTATTTCCAAAACTATTAATATTATCAAAAAATGATTTTATAAGCCTATCCATAACCATAGCTCTTAACTCAGTATTTACAAGTCTTAAGCGCCACTAATATTCGTAGCTCTTACAACCTTTTTCAACTGAAGTATTCCCGCACATTATACAGGTGCAGTTGCATAAGCGAAGGGAAAGCCTTTTCGTGACGCAATGCACTTTGGCCTCGAGCCCTTCTGCTCTCGCTGCTTCCTTGCTCTCTCCTGTGACACGATTCTGCCATTACTCATTGTTTGGTCAAACATTTGTTTATGTGGAATATGGAATACCTTCATGGGGAAACGGAAATATATGGGTATACTTAGGCATGATATTTCTATGTTATTTATTAAACATATTATCTTACCAATAAAAAGGTGCCAATTTTAACTTCTGTTAAAAACATAACATTAAGTATGTATTTAAGTGCTAAGCTTGGGTTAATATATCCTTTTAAGTAGGTAAATATAGTCAAAATATCTAAAATTATCTTTTTTGCCACCAATATATCTCGTATTTTCACATCAATCCCGCTGTACCCTAATGGTACAAAAATAAAAGATATATAGTCGGCATGGAATTTTTTAATTGTCGTACATTTCATGGGTCAATGGTAGAACATCTTTTGTCGAGACTGAAGGTCACGACTTAACCAGCCAGACACACGTCCATGCCAAACTAAACTGCATACTTCAAATGAAACCAATATGTATGATCATTAAAGATACGTGTAACCTTTCTCTTTTGGGACACAAAAACCGAGGCCAGGCTTTGCAGCTTTGACTATTTGGTAATTAATGACACATGTGACCCTGTACTGGCATCAAATATATGTATATCTTTTCAGTCTAATTACAATGGTATTGAGTACAGTCATCAATACCTTTAGCACATTTACCTCTATTGTAGTCCGTGGTCATGCCTTGCGTTGCGGTTCGCCGGTTATTCCTATTTTTTTACAACAAGCGATCTATCAGTTTTTTTGACGTGTTAACACTACGATACGCTTTGCTGTCGATATCAAGATACTCGTCAATATTTCTTTCATAAGTATCCATTCTACCAAAATTTTGGAATGTTTGGTTCAAGGTTTTTTCATCATATTTGCGCAGGTGTCAGACGGACATAAAATTATTTAAGATTTGATAGATGGTTATAAAATGGAAGATAAAAACCTATCAATCTTCCCCCACTTTACTTACATGAAACTTCAGATATACCTAAACCGTTACTTGTCCTCAACCAAACCAAGCCTTTTGGTTTAGTATCTCAAATCATCGATTGCGTGTAAAACGCCATTATTTGCAAATTTTGCCAATTTAAAAACTGTTGCGTGTTCATCTTTACATTTTAAAACAATGCTTCAAGAGTAACCACTACTTACGTAACCACAAATCAATATTTTTATGGCAATAATTTTACGTTACATCACATTGTTTCCAACGATATGGGACCATGAGAATGCGGCGAAAAACTGCACAATCCATACAAGTTGAACGAAAACAAACCTAAATTTGTTTCTATAAAGTATTTTCTGCAGTCGCAAGGTAGTGTAGACTGCATGCAGTCTGCGTAATTCATAATAGCATATCAAAAGAACCGCATCCGACGTTTCGTCAACATTGCTTTAGTTACGAATAACTTTTACTTGGAATGGTGCTCAAACTACTTTTACAGACATAAATCTCAATGGTTAGTCGTTACAACATTTAAAAGGCATCTTTGCATCCGTAACTGATTAAATAAGTTTCACTAAAGGATAAATAAATCCGGTAATTTCTGTATTGATTACTCAATTCTGTCATAAATTTATATTATCACCTTTATCTTAAAATCTTGAAAATGGTGATAGGATTATTTATGATACACACATAGGCACTGGTCCCACCGCGAGCTAGTAAGCTATGAGCTATCGGCTATAAAAACGATCAAAAGATAAGCACTCCCGTGCAAATAAAAGAGACACGGTTATTTTGATAGCTCACTGCTGGGCGAGTAACTATAAACATCGCCGTGTCGCTTTTATTTGCACGGGAGCGCTTATCTTTTGTTCGTTTTTGTAGCCGATAGCTCATAGCTTACTAGCTCGCGGTGGGACCAGTGCCTTAAAGTAAAATCCATAATCCTACGGACCAAATTGACAAGTAATTGTGAACGAATGTTGCCACAGTTTGGCCAGTGTCGTTCTTATCGATATTAAAATTATTATTACATCGTAGATTTAAGGTGCACCCAGACGGGACAATGAAATTCGCAATTTGATCGGCTAATCAATATACCAACTTTTTCTGTGATTTCGACAGATCAAAAGGTCTGTAGACCGCTAATTAGAAATATTTTTTTTATTTCGAAGCAGCAATAATATTATTCGAAAATTATATAGATATTTATGATATACTTGCCATAGCGTGACAGATAATTTATTATCGTCGGACATGGTATTTTATTTTTTACCTACAGGCTCGGAAACCTTTTTATGTTTTAAAACTAGTGGGTAAAAATGCATGGTATCCATCCACTACCTCGAAGATACATAGAACAAACCAAAATGTGTACCTCTTATTTGAAACTCATATACTTATTCTTGATTTAAACTTGTCTGTTGTATGTACTTTATAACTTGTCGATATATTGTTATCGACATATACCCTTCCCTATTTTAATTTTGCTGTTCCTGGTATCATTTTACCTGTCAGTCATTTGTCAATTTAGTCCGTAGGATTATGAATTTTACTTTAGTCTTACATTTTTCGGGTGTCAAAACATGGATGAATCAGAAATGTCTATTTCATCTCGGACCACAGTGATAATTTGACACTTGACATTGACTATTTTCTGTCAATTTTTGGCTCAGGAAGAACATTTTTGGGAAATTGTCATTGTCAGGTGACAACTGTCACTTACGTGAAATACCTTAAAAAACGTTGTCAAATTGGTGTAACCAAATTAACATTTAATAAAAACAAAGCAGACATAAATTCTTTAATCCACATTTAGATTAAAAAATAAACGCCATCTTTGCCGCCGCGTTACGCAAAGTAATGGAAAAGCCCAAGCACGGCGGTATTTAATTTGATGGGAACGTTTATAATTCTCGGCAATTTAAAGGAGGCCACGGCCGTTCCGCACGTTTTTCACGGAAAATTGGGAAAGCTGGCGGTTTTTAGCGAAAATGTCAGTTTTAATAATCAAATAAGCGGAGTACCTGATGGAAATAACTTTAGCAGTCCGGTTCGGCTTCACCAGTGTTGGATACGATAGATGAACAAACACCTCGTTGATATCACTAATAACCCAAAATTCGGAATTTGGAAAAACCATTCAATTAGCGCTTCAAAAAGAACAGCACATTTGACTGACTCATATATCCCTATTAAAACTATCGTCACTTGGGTTGGGCGCTGGGTGCAACAACTGACACACATAAAACCAAATCTTACTTCAAAATCTTACAGCTTGGCAAAAAAGAGTAGAAATGGAACTAATTTTTTTATCATAGCAACACTAAACTGTTTTCAAATAAAAATGTCAAAATCTGTCAAAATAAATGTCATATACAAAGAAAAAATGACCAAGGCCTCCAAGTGTCCGATATTGGATTCGAACATAAGACTTTATTGCCACGGATATCAAACCACTCGGCCAACCGGTCACGGCGGCAAGGGTTGATTTTCAAGGATATGACACAATATATGTTTGAGGGATGTGGCTATAAAGTACGCTGGTTCGAATCCAGCATCGAACATTGGAGGCCTTGGTCATTTTTTCTTTGTATAACATTTATTTCAGTTTATAGTTAAATAATAGTCATGTGTCTACTAAAAAACACAAATTAAAATATTGGGTTGAAATAATTTAATTTGGTCTTAGAGTGTCAAAATAGTTGCTATATGAAGCCCCTATTATTTTCTACTCTACGCAGCGGAAGTCAATTGACTAAACTTTTCCCCCTCGTCTACAAGCATCCTATCCTATTGCCATGAGCTATCAACATAATAACGTCATCCATCTCTTTCTTTCCCAGGACGATGAAGACGAGGAAGACACAGAGACCTGCGCCAGTCCAGAAGTGTGCGCGCCGCAACCGTTCCCCAGGCACACGGCACCTCAACAGGCACCTAAACCTTGGAAGCGGACGGGTAAGGAGAACCGTAGCGTTTAAAAAGTTTCTTTATAGTATGAAATCATGAGCTTGAGGCCTGAAATTTGATACGCTAGTTATGACACTTATTTACTGTATAAAAGATCTGCTCGAGTCCAGAAGTATGTGCGTCGGAGCCGTTTCTGAGGAGGCACGGCAACAGGCGCCTAAACCTTGGAAGCGGACGGGTAAGGAGAACCGTAGCTTTTAAAAAGGTTCTTTATAGTATGAAATCATGAGCTTGAGGCCTGAAGTCTGTTATGCTAGGGTTATGAGACTATTATTTACTGTATAAAAGATCTGCTCGCGTCCAGAAGTATGTGCGTCGGAGCCATTTCTGAGGCACATGGCACCGCAGCAGGCGCCTACACCTTGGAAGCGGACGGGTAAGGGGAAATATACATACAAGGTAGCTATTACGTAAGAATGTTCTGAAGTGAGTTTATGAACATAAAGCCGGGAATCCTAAATGAAAGACGATCACGATCAATAACGGAATGTATTGGGGTATAATGTTTCATGACTGTGGTAATCTGGGAATAGCGCAGTCACTTTGTGCCTAACTCTGGACAGAAACCAGGTAACTACTGAAGAAGTTATATATAAATACTTTCGCAAAAGTGCGCTGGTTGCTAGCTTTCGCTAAAGTTTTAATGTAACCTTAAAGTAGAAACCTATAATGGAAACATGATTTCTTAGCTTCAACTTTTAATCCCAACTTAAAACAACTTAGAAGGACTCGTTAGTTTTAAGTCAGAACAGTTTTATATGCTCATGTACACCAGGATAGTATTAAGCACTTTTCCTTACCCATGCACACCTATGGCGGCGTTGGCAATGGAACAGAAGAGACACCCCCCCGCGCGCCTCCCCGCACGCGAATATCGCACGACGAGTACCATCAGTTCTGCGACGAAGCCCTAGAATGTATGAACGCATGACGTCACTTGCAATTGTTTTTAGTTCCAATTTCGAATTTGCTTTTTTACTTAGTTTGAATTTGGAATTCGATTCGTTCGGAAATCTGCACCGTTTGGTTTTGTTTCAGCTTTTGTTTACCATCACTGTAATGCCTACAATTTTGATGAACATGTCTTTGAGCCTGGCAAAAAAGAATATAAAATAATAGGGGCGCCACCGTCTATATAAACCGTTTTGCTTGTGGCAACTATTTTGACACTTCTGTATGAGAAAAAATTGTTGATATGAGTTGCGATTTTCACTCTTTTTTGCCAAGCTTTACGAGTATGGCCGAAAAAAAATCAGCATTGTTTTCGTGAACCTAAAGAGTTTGTCTTTAGGTACCTACTGTGAATCAAATTGAATCAATGCTATTTTAATACAAACAAAGAACTCAAAATAACCCGTCACATAACAAAAGGGCGATTTGTTTATTATGTTTTGAGATCTTTGTAAATTGTATGGTGATTATAATAAACAAGTGTAACAGTATAAACACTACAGTAGGTATTTAACATCGTTTTTAGTTCACAGTTTACGGTTTGATTTTGCAATAAGTCAACGTTTTCGCTTAGTTAACATACAACGCATTTTTCACGTTTTATTTGTTAGCAAATTATTTACACTTTGTAACATAATTCACAACATCAAAGTACTTTGATCATTGTCAGAGAACATTAAAAATATTTTAATCACATTTTTCAAACAAATATTTTGTAATACTTTTCACGTTTCATTTTACACGCTTTTACGTAGGTAGTACCTACAGACAGTTTGTATTCCATTTCTAGTAAAATTATTCCTTTGTATGTTAAATTAGGTATTTTACATTCTTTGTTTATAAAAACTAAAATATTCTTCTGTGTAAATATTATGCGAATTTCCCGGGAGTAAATGTTAACAAAGAATCTTATCTTGAAATTAATTATTTTATCCATTAGGTATTTAAATAAAAAACATTAGCTGAGTAAATAGATACCCACTGAAGTAAAAAACGCCTTTGAATTACTTTATGATATGCCCTTTAATTAAAGGTAATAATCCTGTCTCAAGATGACATTCAAAATCTTTGAAAAGCGTAATCTTTCACGCGTATCTACTAAGAAGAACAAAAGATCAAAGCTCCTTTTATAAGGCACCCTGTTTTTATGAAGAAAAAGTTCATTATAATTCACAAATATTTTCCTCTGACTAATGGACTTATTGAATAACTTATAAATGTCTAATGCAAGTTTTTATCTACAGCGTACGACTTGGCAACGCAATGTCCGTCTCGACGCGCCTCCATGCGTCGCCATACCGTGGCACACGCGCATCCCGTGTGCCCACCGATAGATGGCGCTCACTCCTTGCCACACTCAAGGTAAGACAGAGCACGACAGAATGACAAATTTCACCACGGTGACAATTGTCTCCTGACAGTGACAAATTGACAATTTCGATATAATTTGATGGTTCACAAGTCCACAATACACACAAACACTCACGTAACGCCCACAATAATATCTCTATCGTAGCTATATCTCTTATCGCTCTTGCGAATTGGTGCGACAGAGTCAGACTTCATTTCTGCTGGCGTTTCGCATCGGAGAAATGCCATTCGGCTACGGGGCCAGGAAGTGGACAAAAATTGTCAGATGGGAATTGTCATTGCGGTGAAATATTGGCACCTGTAATAACTTGTCACAGGTAGAAGTTCGTCTAAAAATGTTGTGACCACCTTCATTATTTTACTCTAGATCATTAATCACTGTGGCATTGCCTCCTACATGTTTTCTTATGCTTACATTTATCAGAAAGTAAAAGTGGTTTATGTATTGCATGACATGTGAAACAAAAAACGAATACTTGTAGAAATTACTACTTTGTAATGAAGCACTTGAACGAAGTTCGAGATTCGCATAAGCTAGTAATAGGTGGTAGTAAAAAGTACGTTAAAACTACATTAGAGGCCATAAGGGTCTATTAAAAGTTAAAACATGATAGAAACAGTACTAGAGAGAAGTTTAATAATAAAATGCTTTCGCTTAATGGCAACATAAATACTTATGAGCAGATTGTGCAACTTTTGCAATACCATCCAAACGGTACAAGTCCACTTCCTCGTTATTTAAGTGGACGTTTTAAACTAACTACGTTTTTTGACATATCTCTTATTCAAATATAAAATGAAACTATTAAATACATATCTGGGCCATTTTTTTTAAAGTTGTCCACCCCACTTTTTTTTTATTTGGATTTTTTTTATGTGGTTTCCAACTTTCCACTCAGAATCGCGAGCTCTTTCAATCCTAATAGGAGAAAAAAAGTGTCCCAAGGTTTTTTCCCGTTCCGTTACCATTTTTTATGTATGGCGGTAACGGAAGGTCTGAAAAATTTATGCAACATCGTAGTGTCGTCCCGTTTTCATACGTATACTCTGTCAAACCAGTTTGTCAGTAAATAAGAACAAAGAAAACTATAGGTACCTATCCTTTTCTCTAGCACCTTAAGGAAAAGGATGCATATAGTTTTCTTTGTTCTTATTTACTGACAGACTTGTTTGACACAGTATAGTAGTTAATAGTTATATTGATTAGAAAACGTCGACGCTGCAATGTTGCCATCTCTTAATTTCTACTTTTTTTTGTCAGACTGGATGTACCTCCTGCCCTGCCTATCATGTATTTTGTTTTTTTATTACCTACTTATTTCATTTTATGGTCTTAGTGTATAAGTTAAATATATTAAATCAAGATCAGAGATTTTTTAAGTAAGAATAACTTCCGTGCAACTGGTTAAAATGACGAGTTGTAGATATTTTCCGGTGGTTTACTTGGAAGATTCACAGAACGGGATCCTATTTAGATACGGATTGTTAACGATTATCCGGTAAGATGATTGGTTAGCTGTTTAGATAACGTTTGTTTGAATAAAAACATTACAAACTTCTGGCCCGGCAAATAATTGCTATTTTTAATCAAAATGTTACTTATAAAATCTTAATTTGATTGCGTCTCAGTATGGAGGTACCTACTTTTCCATAACAAAAGGGTAATTTCATTCATTGCGTAGTTACCTTGTACGGGTAGGTATTGAACAAAACGTATGTCCAAGTTTCACTAAGTATTTGGTAAGTAATGAATAAGAACATTCGCTAACTGACGCATTCGTGTAAAATCGAAGATAAAACCCACCTATCAAAAATCGCTCGTTAGTATAAACACGCTTATGCGTCATCGTTGCTGAACGCAGCCGTACGTATGTTCATACTAATGAGCGATTTTTGGTTGGCAAAAGAGAATTCGGCGTCGATAGGTTTGGGGAGACCTATATAATTCGAGTTATCCACGAAGACGCGTGCTCTAGTTCTTAATGTCATACCATCTGTTGGATTTGACAAATCTGCGCATCATCGTGAACATACTTAGTATTTGACCACGTTCTGATAGCCATAGTCATAGTAATTTATTCATAAACAATTTAGCATTGTGTCTGAACATATAAAATAGTACATGAAAGAAAGAGGAACAAAAAACACTTCCGAATCTAGGTATAACTGTACAAACAGAATATTCAAACAAAAACAATACTTAAAACTACACAAAAACAGACCAATCAACACAAGACATATTAAAATTAAATATCAAATACTTCCTCTCATCATCAGCCTCCTTGCGTTATCCCGGCATTTGCCACGGCTCATGGGAGCCTGGGGTCCGCTTTGATAACTAATCCCAAGATTTGGCGTAGGCACTAGTTTTTACGAAAGCGACTGCCATCTGACCTTTCAACCCAAAGGGTAAACTAGACCTTATTGGAATTAGTCCGGTTTCCTCACGATGTTTTCCATCACCGAAAAGCGACTGGCAAATATCTGATGACATTTCGCACATAAATCATTTGATTTATTTTGAGTATTTACTTTCTCTGTGGAATCAAAACACCCTCTCAATAAAAACTGTTTCAATTTGTATTTGAATACATTGTATTTGATATGACTGACATTCAATTCCTTTTATGTATTCCCAGGCCCGGATCCCGAGCGTCATGCGCCGGCGCAGCCTCGCTAGCGAGCAGCGACGACGCGCAGCTCGGGGAGCTGTCATGGTCACGCTCCTCGCTACAGGACGAGCTCATCAAGTCGGTTAGTGGCAGCCCCAAAATACCGCACGTAAGTAGCTAGAGTGTAGCTATACTCTGTCAAACAAGTCTGTCAGTAAATAAGAACAAAGAAAACTATATGTATCCTTTTCTTTAGGGTGCTAGAGAAAAGGATACCTATAGTTTTCTTTGTTCTTATTTACCGACAGAATTGTTTGACAGAGTATAGTTTGAGGTTTTGCCAAGTGTTGTGTTCCACCAAATAAGGAAAGGCGTTTACACAATCAAAACTTAATTAACACATATAATAAACATAATTCGTAACGTCACTAGTACGGATTTCACTTAGCTTGGTGTGAAGGCACCTTTTGGATGGAGACGCCTGGTTACCGTGGAAATTTTAAGAAAAGTCTCACAGATTTTTAATGACAATTGGTTTTTAGGTTGTCAAATTAGAATACGTCTTACACTTGTTATACCAGCATGACAATTTTCGTCTGACAATCTGACGTATATTTCGAATTGAACATGTAACAATTGTCATGTTGGCAAATCAGAGTCGTTCCTAGTTGCGAATGACGCTATTCGAGGATATGCCTACTTTTAATGTTCATGTTAAGCAAAAAAAGAAAACTAATCATTTAATGTGATCATTATAAACGCATTGTTACTTTCGGCGCATTGAGGCAATGCTCAGCCTTGCATAATAACACAATAATCTTACATTGACATTGCATAAAATGGCAATAAAACACTTTAATGTCTCTATTATTTAATATCTTTTGTGTTTAAATCAGGTTAATACGTGTAAGGATTCATTCACTTGGTAAAACCAGAGATTTGCACGTACATGTTTGTTAGTTCATTTAGATTATATCCAACACATCACATCATACAATTCTCTGCATAATTAGTAGTAGCAGTAGCATATAGGTTAAAGATTTAGTAAAGTTGTTCTAGACAAATAAACTAATATCATAAGATGTTAATTAGTAGTTAGTAATTTGCTAACATTTTAATAATTACTTTTATTTTATTATTATTCGCACGCACAATAGCATTAACATAATAGTATTACATACTATGACAAAATTAATTTTTGATTACGTACTTATGTTATTTTTAGGTACCTATATAGTTACACAAATATATATTTTTTTTCCATTAGTGTTACCTACATATATTTATCGATAATTTTTATACGTGACTGAGGATTAACACTTTCGAAACCGGGCTCTACGCGGCGCTACGACATTTTCGCTACATACGGGGAAACCCATGTAATCGGCTACGCTTCTACGAGCGGTGTACCCGACAGTGGGGTTCTTGGTAGCGAAAGTGTTAACATAGCCATCAGAATTATAAATTGTATATTTTCACTTTAAACGCAGAAACGGAATAAAAACACGGTGTAAACAAACGTATTAGCGAATTTTTAAATTACTGTTTTTAAAAAAGCTAGCGTAAAACCGAGGGTAACCGTGCATGAATCTCTAACTGTACTGGCGTGCCGACTGTCATTATCCGTCCAATTCTGACGCACACTGATATAATCAGTACCTATGTCATTCAGTTATCGTGCATTTCATTCATGCTTGCACGTAGCTATATTAGCGCAGGGGAGACGCACGATGACTGAAACATTAGGATATCGTTCTGATGGCGGTGAACTATTGAATTGGCCTGTATGTTGTGTAATCGTGAAAGTATTAGACGCCTTAACGAAGTGTGAAGAAGATAAAAAGGTGTCATTGGTGTAATGAGCAGTTGAAATTAAATAATGAGAGCCTTTGTCGGCGATTAGTTGATTGGAAGATAGTTTAGAGGTTGAAAAAAATGATAAAGAAAATTATGTAAGACGATTTTGTTGTGAATTATTCGTTTTAGCTCTCAATAAAGTAGCCATTGGCAATGATAGATGTCAATATAATTCCACCATACCTAATTCGCCCTATAAAGTTCTTTTTTTAGGGTTCCGTAGTCAACTAGGAAAGGAACCCTTATAGTTTCGCCATGTCTGTCTGTCCGTCCGTCCGCGGATAATCTCAGTAACCGTTAGCACTAGAGAGTTGAAATTTGGTACCAATATGTATATCAATTACGCCAACAAAGTGCAAAAATAAAAAATGGAAAAAAACGTTTCATTAAGGGGGGTCCCTACATGTAAAGTGGGGGCTGATTTTTTTTTTCATTCCAATCCCAACGTGTGATATATTGTTGGAGAGGTATTTAAAAATGAATAAGGGTTTACTATGATCGTTTTTTGGTAATATTAATATTTTCGGAAATAATCGCTCCTAAAGGAAAAAAAAGTGCGCCCCCCCCCCCTCTAACTTTTGAACCATATTTTTTTTTATACTACGTCGGTGGCAAACAAGCATACGGCCCGCCTGATGTAAAGCGGTCACCGTAACCTATGGACGCCTGCAACTCAAACAGTGTCACATGCGCGTTGCCACCCCATTAGAAACTTGTACACTCCCTTTTGCTGTGTTAAGTACACAGTAAAAAGGAGTGTACAAGCTCCCAGGAGGGCTCGGGTTGCCGACGACTCAAAGGACAATAGACGGAACAAGTTAGTTCCGTAAGTCCTCCCGTCATCAGCACACCGCACCCTCGCTGAGCTCTGGCAGCCTTACTCACCGGCAGGAACACAACACTATGAGCAGGGTCTAGTGCTATTTGGCTGCGGTCTTCTGTAAGGCGGAGGTACTACCCCAGTTGGGCTCTGCTCTAGATTCGAGCGAGACGATATCCGCTGTGCTGTGCCCTACCACACAAAGCGGAATATCACTCGCTATGCCCTACCTCCATATGTTTAAAAATTATGAAAAAAATCACAAAAGTAGAACTTTATAAAGACTTTCTAGGAAAATTATTTTGAACTTGATAGGTTCAGTAGTTTTTGAGAAAAATACGGAAAACTACGGAACCCTACACTGAGCGTGGCCCGACACGCTCTTGGCCGGTTTTTGCTTCCATATTTCGTCGGTATAGGAAGCAAGCTGAATCAAAATTGGACTACTATTTTAATTGGTAGTGGTTATAATGACTGTAATGCATAAACATGCAGGATATTGGCGTAAAATAAAGAAGAAACCATTTCAAAGGTGTCTTAAAGTAGATGCACTTTACTATTAGAGTAAGGGCCACGTGCACCACCCGCTTAACTCAAGATCAGTGGGCTGTCAACTGTCAAATTATATAAAGTGGTGGGGTAACCTCGGGTTAACCCTCCATTTTCGGTGGTACAAGTGACCCTAAGAAAATAGTTAGATCTAATAAGATCTAGATAGTTAAGAGGTAAATTGAAACACAAATCAAAACAATCTTTTCACTATTATAAGTATTAGTTTGCTTTCCAAAGGCCGCAAAAGTATGAAATGTTTCAATTTACCTATCTTCTCCATAATCTTAACTTTCATCATCATCATCCTCCTTGCGTTATCCCGGCATTTGCCACGGCTCATGGGAGCCTGCGCTTTGACAACTAAACCCAAGATTTGGCGTAGGCACAAGTTTTTTACGATCTTAACTTTAACCAAGTTCCTTTTCCAACAGAAACAGTGGCAAGACGCCATAATGTCCGACGACCGACTGTCCCTAACTCTTGAAGAAATCGTGCACATCAGATCAGTTCTGACGAAGGCGGAGCTTGAAGTGCTGCCTGTCGAAGGCAGAGTTAAAGAGGACGTGGAGAAGAGAAGGGTGAGTAATAAAGTTAACTACTTATATGACAGTTAACTCGGATATGTATATCGGATATACGATTATTCGACGAATATTCGTGATAGGTACTGTTTCTAGCTATCCAAGGGAAATGAAAGAGACGCCATCATGAATGATCGCCAGTGTTTTAATTTACTGGCCCCTATTTTACTAAGATGAATTGTCACTTGACAATGACAATCGCCTATTAATGCTATGTATACAAGGTTGACGGACAGATACTTCCTTTTGTATTGAGCCCGCCTTTTGTACAATACCTAAGTTTTCTTGTTTTGCAATAAAGTTCAATAAATAAGCACTTACTTTTTACACAGCGAATTGTCATTGTCAAGTTAGTGAAATCTAGATTCGAGCCCCGACATTATGCTTAAAAATATTGAGCTATTTGTTTTTTAGGCTTTACAATATGATTGAGATGTGAAGGCCGGCTTACCGCAATATTAATAAAATATTTATTAACTTTTTTGTGATGCATTTTTGCAACTCGAGTGACCGTGATCTCAATGTATTCACGCGTCAATTTCTGACAGTCTTATCTTCTTGAAAAGAATAGGTACCTACATATTTATTACTTATTAGCACCTTATTAGGTTACAAACTAATTTGTATACGTCGGTGGCAAACAAGCATACGGTCCGCCTGATGGTAGGCCGTCTCCGTTGCTAATGGACTACAACACTCCGCACCGTTCAGCCCTCGTTGAGCCCTGACTTATTAAATCTAAAATCTAATTTCGATGTTTATTCTGCTTACAGGTTTGTTTCTTATGTTTGAAAACAAGATTCGGCATTTTCGGCCCGTGGGGCCAGAAGTGCAAGCTATGCAAGAAGACTGTTTGTCAGAAATGTTGTTCGAAGGTCAGTACCACCCTAAGTTACTTTTCCACCTAATAGTGATCACGAACGAGTGACATTTGAGCAAGGACAACAGGAAATCTGGACTGATTGCACAGGCATGCCGTTGCGATAATCTTTGTTTATTGTTGTAGTAATCGTAATAGTCGTTGTATATTGAAATGCGGAAGAAATACCTGTTTTAAATGTTCAGTTGCAAAGTTATAAATGGACGAATAAGAAAGTGCCTATAATCTGAAATAAATGTCATATACAAATAAAAAGTGACCAAGTCCTCCAAAGTTCAAAGCTGGATTCGAACCAGCGTCCTCCGTTATCCCGTTTATTTCAGTTTATAGTTAAAATAGTAGTGTGTCTACTAAAAAACACAAATTATTTTCTATGAGGATAAACTAATTTGTTCTAAGAACAATGTTCCTATTTTAATTTCAGTGAAAATGTAATTATCTTAGCGAAGGAAATGTACCAAAAATCATTCTCAAGTACATAGCTACAGATTGTTGTATGGATCCCATGTGTTATATAAAAAAAATATATATTAAAGAGTCTGGATTGTCTAATTCAGTATTTGTACCTACTAATTTATCAATGATTTGTCTTCAGATGCGTATACCAACGGAGCACTTCGCGCACGTGCCAGTGGTACTGCTGAGTCCATCGCTTCTGCCATCACCCGAGGACGAGCCCTCCTTCCCGAGGAGTCTTATGAGCCGGCTGGTGCCGGAACACTCGGTAAGGACCCTTGTTGATGATGCCTCTTTCTCAAGACCTAATTCTCCCAGATTTGCAATAGGTAATAGAATTGTTTTCCTGGACGCTAATTTCAAGGTCTATTGCGGCCGACTGCTGGGTAAAGGCATTTCTTATTGTTATTCGCAACTTCTACGGCTTTGTGCGTGTATTCGCCACATAAAAATGAGTTCAGATCATCTCACCATCTCGTTTTTGGACTGCCCCTGCCTTTGGGCGCTAATTCGGTCGTTATTTTGCCAGTCTGACATTGTTTTTGATTATGCAATATTTTATCTAACTGTACATTTGGTGTTTCCAGAGTTCGGAGCAGAACAGCGTAGGCAGCGCGCCCAACAGCCCCGCAGCGCTGCGCCGCGCGGCCCCCGTGCACTCCGCGCCCGGCTCGCGCGGCGCCAGCGCCATGGGCTTCGCGGAGCTGTCCGTGCCGCCCGCCATGAGCCGCAGCGTGGAGGGCCCTGAGAGCATGCCCGTCACGCTGCCGGTGCAGACTCCTGAGCGAAGGTATGTGTTATCTTATTTGTATGAGAATTTTGCCAACCTGACTATTATAGAGAAAAGTGTAGGCAGCGCGTCCAACAGCGCCGCAGTATTCTGAAGTGATACCCCTATTCATTCCGCACGAGAACCCTCGTAACCCTTGTTATCTTCTTCTTGCTTGCGTTATGAAGCCTCATGAGAGCTTTGGAAACTATAACTTGGCAGCCTTGACACTGTCCATAGGGAAAAATCCAAACCATTCTAATTCGAATCCCAAACATTTCAGGGCCCGCTACAGCCGCAGCACAACCAACGCGACGGCGGCGGAGCGGCTGCGCGGCGTGCAGATGGCGGTGTGCCACGACTGCAAGGCGATGGTGCTGCAGATCATCAAGTCTTCACGCGCCTCGCGATCGGCTTCACGCGACCGCGCGCTGAGACACCTCACGCTCGACCTAGCACCGGTGTATACTGCTGACTGCTAGTGCACGGCGGCCGCTTGTCCGATTGAGTTCAGAGGGTGATCGCTGATAAAACTTCATACGCGTTTAATCGATTGATCTGCCTGGGTAATATAGTCCCGAGAGGCTCAATATTTGGCCCGCTTGATGGACTTGTTTGCATACCTAAGGCTTCTTTTGAAACAATAGCGCAGTTTCAGTCTAAAAAGTCTGCAAATTCTGCGTTTCGTTACTTTTAAGCAGAATCTCTTCAACCTTGATTTCAAACGGACAAGCGCTCACTTCGCTAATCGAGTGTACATTTCTGAATATTTAAACTGCTATAAATTAAATGTAGATTCTGGGTAACTCAAACTATTACGCTTTCCTTGAAAAAGAAATTATTCAATAACCTTAATGACCTTTTTTGCTAGACATTCTTCATTTTCCTTTGAAAACATGACATTTAACGCTTTAAAATCCAAATCCTTTGACATTAACCCCAGATTTCAACCCGGACAATAAACAGTGGAAAAAGATCTGATTTTGAAATTGGTTCTTATAGTAGAATTAGGTATAGATAATACCGAACCCCGGTTTTGCCAACTTGACAATATTTATCTGAAACTGACACTATTCTGGCGTACATTTATGCTTTGGCATGACAATACAAAAACATACGGCTAAATGTCAGTGTCATAATACCAATTGTCATTGTCATATAACAATTGTCATTGTCAAGTTGGTGAAACAGAGGGAAGATAAAAAGGAGCTTCCGAGGTTGTGTGGATCTAACATTTGTTTTAACTAGACAATGACTTTTGACAATACTCTATGACCTTTTGACAGATACCTAATAATTTTATTTGTCGCACAAATTCATTTTCCCATTTTTAATCGAATTAAATATTTATTACAGAGACATTCTCGCCCAGATGTATTTAATGATATAATTATAAATGTAATGATATATTCCAAAACTAAATCATATTTTGTCACGTATTGTAATAGAAAATATAAATATTTATATTCATATTTTTTCCAAATAGAATGTTTGATGTTTCAAAATGTCTATATAAATGATTGTAAATCAAAGTAATCTGTGTTCAGAAATAATGATGTGCTATGATTGTTATTGTATGAAGAAATTTATCGTGTACATAGATGTATTAATATTGGTAATTCTGTCGATTGGATACCATACCCGCACCGAGCATGACTAAGATGTGATATGTAGAATGCTCCTCCTGATATTTGGCCAGGAGAGTCAGGTCAGTCAGTCAGATTAGATGACCTAAGTCAGGCGTCTGATTATTATATTTTCGCCAATTTTTGACATTATTAAGCGTCTGCATATCGCATCTATTATAATATTGGAATCACTGGCAGTTAGCTATTGCAATAAAGCTTCTAGATAGGCGTACGCCCCAGTCTGAGAAGCAGTTTTCTGTGCCATAAAATCGATTAATCAATTCAGACATTATTATGGGCGATTGTAATCGTGCTTACCTCCACGTCCCCTCAGTACTAGTGTTAAGATCGCACCAATGAAGAACAAATCTACGTGTCGTTGTAAACAATTCTATTTACTTATGTATTTCCTCGCTTTGCCATCTTATTTATTTACTATGAAATGCCGGTCAGACCGCCCAGATTTGACTACGTTGAATAAAATCAACAAAAATTGAATTTTAGGTATTTTTTTCGAAAATCCCAGTGAAATTTAAAATTGCGGGGCCGGCATAATCAAGTCTGATTGTGTAAAAAGTTAATTGTAAGCTTAGTTTCCTCATTCCACTATCATGTCTTAGTTTTATTTAGATATATATTAAATTATTTTGCCAAATATGTAACCACTTTCGATATTTTCTTGTAAATATAGCTTCTTTAAGTGTTCTCTAATCGGTTACTTTATCCTATATAGAAATAAGTTTGTGTAAGATCGTCAGCCATGTTATGGTGGTATCGTTATGTCCGTAGTCGAAAAAATATTCGACGACGAACACAGCGTTGCATAATAATAATCATGTTTAGCTACGGCACTCGACGTTTGCTGTATTTATTTTGAAGTTTTACATTCCCTCCGTTATGTTATAGTTCACTTTAGTTTTGTACATCTTATCTAGTGTTTTGTTTATGTAACAGGCGCCTGTTTCACCATTCTGACAATTGACCATTTTCTGTACAGTCTATTGACCCCTCGACGACGGACGTAATCTACTGTCAACTATACCAGCGTATGGCGAATTGTCATTGTCAATTGTGCAAATTGCCGGTGGTGAAGCAAGGGTCAGGTCTTTGCATGGTCGATCGAAAATGAGGCCTAATTCTTATAATATAAAGTCGCATTTATACTTACGCGTGGCTATACTCAGGTAGAAAATATAGATATATTTCTATTTCTGACAATCATTACTTTATGGCTACACTTATGAAGTATAAATGCGGCTTATTTTGCTATATCAATGTTACATTACTGCTCAGAGATCAAAAGTCGAATTACCAGTTACAGATTATTGTAAATGTGTGTAAATTGTAGTAGTCTATATTAGATGTTACGTAGATTGTAACTATTAAAAACATACCTAAATTAAAAAGAGGAAATAGAAACGATACCTAATAAAATAACTACAAATCGTATTGGCATTTTGTTTTCAAGCGTAACTTTAGTTCCTGGTTAGGTACCATGAAGTACTAACGCCGTTCAAAGGACAGGAGAGAAAGGGATACAGCTATACCAGTTATACGGTACAACTCCGTCTCTCCCTCTCATTAAACTGAACAGCTTTATATTACTTCATGGTAGTCCCTGTTTGTATATTTCGTATAGATTATTAGTTTTGTTGGAGAAGCGCCAAGGAACAATTGGACGTAGTTACGCAGAAACGTTCCAATCTATCTGAAATTGTCATTGAAATGAAAGACTTTTGTTTTTCGCATCACTGAATTTGGTATAGGTGATAATGTCAACATTAGTAGATTACATAGCTAGGCCAGTAACTAGCTAAAGTGTTTGTGTCTACTATTTTTCTGTTCGACGGGGCCGGGAAGCGGTAACTTCGTTTAGCGCAGCGGCCTGAAATTTGATGTTTTCCGGCCGGAGGACAGAAAAATACTTATTTGCAAATACTCTTCAACGTTACTAACTACAACCGAATGACAAATTGAACTTTAGAAGTAGGTAAGTTCTGAATAACCGTATGAATGATCATTATTCGTATGATAAGTCTCTTAATATAGTGAATAGCAACCAGCGAAATCATCCTATCAATAGCTATTTATTAGCATGAGACAAGGATAATTTACATAGGATTTACCATATTCATACTAAGAATCGTACCTCGATTTTTTAGCGCCACTGATGATGCCTACAATTTTTTTTTTCAAAATGCATTGACGTGATATCATGATATTAAAATAAAGAAGCATGTTATTTGTTCTTATAAAAAATATTTGGATAAGAAAATATGATTTTGGCCACGTCCAGGTTGCGCCTTGCGCCATCTAGTTTTAAACCTGAAAGGCCCATACATTTCAAGGGGAACGCTTTTTTGTATGGGCTTTTTCTGTCCCGTAATTATATCGTCCTCGGCATGAGATAAATAAAAGAATAAGTGTTGATCGCATCACATTTATTGATTTCTATGGTTGTAACATTAGGATAAATTATCCTTATTAACCCTTAAATGCATGATTTTTTTCTTTTAACTAGAAATTAATAATGTGATAGACAATGGTTTTCTGACTCTAGGAAAAATAATAAAAAAATATTTAACATCGATTTTAATACTAAATCAGTGTTAGAAGTAAAATTGGCTAAATCTTACTTATATAAATATATAATTACTAGTAAAATTTATAAGAAAACTTTTACTACTATTAAAAAGGTACACTATTTGAGAAACCCCTATGATAAAATGATTTAAACATAAAATAGTTACTAACTCTGAAAAAATCTGCCTGAATCATGTACTAAAAATCACCATCATCCAGTTTTTTCACACTTTTCCGCCATTTTTTCTTAAATAAAAACATTATTTCTAACCATTTAAGAAAAAATGGCGGAAAAGTGTGAAAAAACTGGATGATGATCCTACAGATCTAAGAAAAATAAATAAAAAAGTCCAGCTTATATTTTGGCTAGTTTATTAAAAAATACATGCATTGTAGCCAAATGGCAACAATATGCATTTAAGGGTTAAATAAAATTTGCTACAGCCGCCCGCCACGCCCCTTAAATACACTATCAAAAATACTGATCACTTTGAACAAAGCACATTTTGAAT
This sequence comes from Leguminivora glycinivorella, assembly GCF_023078275.1. Classification (NCBI taxonomy): domain Eukaryota; kingdom Metazoa; phylum Arthropoda; class Insecta; order Lepidoptera; family Tortricidae; genus Leguminivora; species Leguminivora glycinivorella. Next base: position 21,634,328 of record NC_062976.1, on the reverse strand, counting down.
ATGTATTTAAAGGTTAATAAGGTTAAATTAATAACAATAAAACTAAGTTTATGATAGCATCTAAGAAAGACAATGTAAAGGCTGAATTAAAAATAGGCGGAACAAAAATAGAACAGGTCAAGAACTTCAAATATTTGGGAAGTATCATAACAGGAAACTCAAGATGTACTACAGATATAAGAGCAAGAATTGCGATAGCAAAGCAGACATACTATAAGAAAAAAACCCTATTTAGATCAGGAATAGCATTAAACCTACGAAAGAGATTTATGAAGACATTTGTATGGGCCATAGCACTATATGCAAGCGAGACATGGACGCTAAGAAAGAGAGATGAAGAATACCTGCAAGCCTTTGAGATGTGGTGCTGGCGAAGGATGGAAGGGATCAAATGGACAGAAAGAGTAACCAATGAAGCAGTCCTAAATAGAGTGAAGGAAAAGAGGACCTTATTGAATATTATTAAAAATAGGAGAGGAAAGATGATAGGCCACCTGCTACGACACGACCATTTCATCACAAACATAATAGAAGGGAAATTAAATGGAAGGAGAGGAAGGGGAAGGCCAAGAAAGAGTTATATGAGCCAAGTAAAGGAACATGTAAGGGCCGTGTCGTACCAGGACACTAAAAGGCTGGCTTCGGATCGACCAAAGTGGAGACAACTTCATCAAGCTGCACCGACAAGAGCCCAGCTCTTAAATTGAATTGAATTGATTAAAGGTTAACGCGGAGCGACTAATAAATACTAATACTCTTAGCCTACGATCAAGATGCCTTCGTCAACGAACTGATGAGGCGGGACTTCAAGGTTCAAAGGCGCGGGGCCCTTCCGGATGCGTCCGGAGGCGTCATAATGTGAGCCGTGGCAGGGGCAGTAGTACCCGCCGAAGTCGCCGGCGTTAGCAAAGGATACTTGCAGTTTAGTTACTTAGTAGCATAAATAAAAGAATAAGGTGTTGATCGCATCACATTTATTGATTTCTATTGTTGTAACATTAGGATAAATTATCCTTATTAAATAAAATTTGCTACAGCCGCCCGCCACGCCCCTTAAATACACTATCAAAAATACTGATCACTTTGAACAAAGCACATTTTGAATATGTATTTAAAGCTCGCAGCGAGGCGACTAATAAATACGCTTAGCCTACAATGAGGATGCCATCGTCAACGAACTGGTGAGGAGGGACTTCAAGGTTCAAAGGCGCGGGGCCCTTCCGGATGCGTCCGGACGCGTCATAATGTGAGCCGTGGCAGGGGCAGTAGTACCCGCCGAAGTCGCCGGCGTTAGCGACGGGCACGCAGCCGAGATGCGTGCAGACGCCGATGACGACGAGCCAGCCGGGGTCCTGGGTGCGTTGGTCGTCGTGTTGCGGGTCGCGGAGGGTCTCCACCGGGACGGCCTTCTCGGTGGCGATCTCTTCTGGTGTCCTGAAATGGTGGATGAGTTAATAGCGAGTTGTTTTCCTTGGTGAGATGCCAGAAAAGTATTGCGCGTAATTTCAATCAAGTTTGTGTCCATAGTAATTAGGACGCAGATCAAATAGGGCAAATATCGAGATAGTCTATATACCAAACTGGTTTAAAACATGGCTAGATACTATTAAAATAGAAATATTCGTTTATATCTCGAAATCTACGAAACTTTTACAAACTTAGTGACCTTACCTAAAAACGCCTTCGGCCTTCGCCAGTGGTGGTGTCCGTCATTTTCTCTTAAATATTGTATATGACATTGTATTAAGATTTTTAAACTTAGTGATTCGTTTTCATGGACGACAAAAGTGTTACAACAGACTTCTGCCCGTTGCGTTGTTGATGAAGTTGTGGCGGCTTGCCCCTTCACTTGAAGTTGACAGACTTGCCCTCGGGGATCTCAGAGAGCTTGATCTCGATCTTCGCCAAAGCCAAGACGTCGGCAGCGGCAAGCCATGGATGACACAAACTGTATTACAACAGACTTCTGCCTGTTCTAATGAGCATATGAAGTGAATTTACCTGTGGCGGATGAACAGCGACTTGCCCCATTCACTTGAAAGTGACGGACTTGCCCTCGGGGATCTCAGAGAGCTTGATCTTGATCTTGGCCAAAGCCAAGACGTCAGCAGCATCCATTGAGGACACGAACTACGTTACTACAGACTTCTGCCCATTGTGTTGTTGATGAAGTTATAATTACCTGTGGCGGATGAACAGTGGCTTGCCCCTCCACTTGAAAGTGACAGACTTGCTCCTCAGAGAGGGATCTGGCCAGAGACGTCAGCGGCAGCCATTGATCTCGATCTTGGCTGTAAAAGAAAAAAGTTTTTGTAAGATTTGGACTTGGATTGTTCAGTTATGCATCACTATAACCAGGGGCGGCTCACGTCAGCAGTACATCCTGGCGCCGCAGCCATGGACGACACGGAATGCACGTTCGCACTTTCTATTGTTACTTTACGTCGCGAGGTTTTTTAAGCACGAACGGAATACTTAGTTAAATAGACATATTGCAAAAGACATTCTTATACGATCTACGTCCCCGGAAAAGTTCAATAAGGCTTGTGATGTTGGAACTTGAACAAAAATATATAAATACAGCGTATATACCTAGAAAGTACTCAAGATAGAATATAAAGTATAACATTTTGAGTATTAAGATTTGGTAACCCTATCACCGGATTGCGCACGTGCGGCTCGTTTCTTTGTAAGAATGTTGTAGGTATTTAAAAAGGCGGCATTTCGGAAACATCAAAGCAGTGGGCCTTCTGTACTTGTACTATTATATATTCTGTGCTATAACAGTATAGTGATGCATAACTGAACTTTTGAAATATCTGTGCTAGTCAAAATCAAAGGACTTTTCAATTTTAAAAAGAAGATAAGGCAACCCTTTTCCATACCTATTCACAATTAAAAGTGGAATTCATTTAAAAAGTTTTTTTTTTTTTTTTTAAGTTTATTCAGAAACCAAACAGTCACAAACACATTGCATAATATTGGCAATACAAAAATGTACTGCAAAAACAGAAAACAATAACAAAAGACCTGGAGGTTCATAATTGTAATTTATGGAATGGAAATCCTTTATTTTTTGACCATCATTGCAGACAATTTCCATTTTAAGATTTCGGAAGTATTTTTCATGCTCATGATTCAGATTTCAGAGTAGAAATAACATACACATAGGCACAGTAATTTTTCTGATTGAACCTATCAAAAAGTTTTTTTTATACCTCATAGTGGCAAACAAGCATACGGCGTGCCTGGCTGTAAGCAGTCATGTTAGCCTATGGATGCTTGCAACTTCAAAGGTGTTTTTTTTATGAAATAGGCAGCAAACGAGCAGACGAGCCGCCTAATGGAAAGCAGTCATCGCCACCCATGGACATAAGCAACATCAGGGGAGTCACCTATGCGTTGCAGACCTTACTTGCACATTGGCAACTCTATAGATATGAGTACATTCCTTTCTTATGTTATGGCATTTTAAAAATAAGTGACATTAAAAACTTTCTTTCAAAGTATGTACTACTAAACCATAGTTTATAAATTCTCCGTCCCCATTTCACCTTAGGACCACCAGACAATCGGCAATGCGGCATCGCTTCACGGTTAGTATTCCAAAATACGCACTAAGCGTTTCGCTTCAACATTTATTTTGCGAACCGCCAAGGAGTGGAATGCCCTGTCTGAGTCTACCATCAGGTGTGATCGTGGTCAAACGTCTGTTCATACTAAAAAAAAAAAAAAAAAAAAAAAATTGCCTTTCAATAACACAGTACAAATTGAGTACAGGTGTTAGCGTGATAGCTTTTCAGTGAACAAGCAGGCACAACTACCGTTTACTATAATTACTTTTATGTGTAATTTCCGCTGTTGGTTTCCCTATTAATAAATGAATATAAACAGCAGCAGCGGCTGGTCCATACAAGCCGATGGCCACCGGCTTGCCTAAAATTGATCACTATTAAAGTACCTAATTGTTAAGGTAGGTTGCTTTTGGCTCAGTGTTGCCTAGCAGAAATTTGTACCACCTGCCACTGATAGAAAGACAAAGATCTATCTAAAGATTTGTTCTCCAGTAACAACTATGTAACAGACACATCTCTATTTAAGCTATGTTGAATACTTCTGCATTTTATGCTTGAGTTGAAAAATCTAGTCCATCTAATTCCACTTTGTTGCTTACTATAAGGTACATAATTTGCTAGTATCATCATACAAATGACCTATCAGTGTGAAAGCGGGACTTTTTGATTGGAAAAAAAATGTAGTTAATCTACCACTAGAATTTCTCATCCCTATTAAATTATTTTATAAAAATCACAACTAATTTTAGCAGTTTCATACAATATACAAGACGCCAAGGAATGTAATGTTTCTATTATAGGATATGTGGAACCTTTCCATTACATCTCAAGGACAGTTTGTCATATTTGGTTTATGGTATTGTGTGTTTGTGACTCAAATATTCAACATATTTAGTTAATACTAATGTACATTTATTATAAAAACAGAATGCTACAGTGACTAAACTGTACATTGTTATGAAACAGGAATAGAAGTATACTAACCTCCAGCCATAAGGTATGTGAATGATTGGCGTCCATCAGCACTCTCCTTGGCCTGCGCCGTGGGATCCTGGGTCTCCTTACGGCGGTAAGCGGAAAAATCGGGGTACGCAATATCGGTATGCGCAAATCGTACTTGAGTTGGCACTGAAATTGACAAGTGTTATGTAATATCATTTTTCATTACAATCACCTGCGCAAAATGACCAAAAACACAAGGTATAAGGACACTAGGCTTACCTTTCGCGCTAGCTTTGACCTTCAGGCCCTGGATAGGCAGGGATCCATGCAAATATTGCACAGTCGAGGCTTTGGGCAGAGGTTGTGCCACTATCTTTTCGTTGGACACTGGAACGGCGACCAGTGGTCTCAGACCGTTTGAAACCACTTGGGAGGTGGATTTGAAATACGGAGCCAAGTGCCCGGCCCTCACAACGGAAGTCATTTTGATACGCCTTCCTAAAACGCAATAAAATCGTTTTTACAAGAAAGCGCAAGTGCGCGAGGAAAGATGTAAAACGTCAATTTGGGGTTACCAGATTGTACTTTTTTTCTAACTTCAGGTGCGTTCACAATTATATAACCACGGATTCTCACTTTAAACGTTAACACACGATCAAATCGGACGCAACGACCCTTTTTCTGTCGCTGAGAGCAAGTTCTGAATATGTATGTAAAAAGTGTCTCTTATTTTATACGAATATGAAATGACCAGAACGCTTATAGTTTAGTCTCGCTGTACCCTTTCAAATCAATATAATTAAGAAAATGTGATTAGAACTGCAATGCTGCCAATTTTTTATTTCTACTCTTTTTTGCCAGCCTGTACAAAGTATATCTCTAGACGGTCAAGCAAATATTGGTGCAAGAGAAAAGAGCGAAATCCAAAATTTCCAATATTTAAATTATCAAGTAAAATAAAGATGACACCAGAAGCAACTGGGTAGCTATGAAATTTACGTCCCTACATTTTTAATATTTTACACCGTGTTTTTAGACTTTCTTACTACGAGAACGGCAAAAATGCAGGGTGAAAAAGTAATGCGATTTTACATCATGCCATGATGAATTAGTAGGTATTAGGTACCTATAATTTACTGAATTTAGCACCAAACGAGATCCTCTTACGAAAAAAGTCAGTAGGAGCACATCATAACGCTATTATTGTTTGTTTTAGTCATAATCTCAAGTTTTCTCACTCCATATATCATACCATACTTCAAAGAAGCCCTAAGTACCTTAGATTTTACGCTACGGGTGCACTCGTAGGACATGTTCACTAAGTCTATGGTACAGTACAGATACATCCGTTGTTTATTTTCATAAATCGTGTGAGCGCAATGTTCGATCGTGTAATAACACTTTGACTGAAGTTATTGCCAGTAGTAAAAACGTATACATTTCAGTGCACTTACTCAGTGATTGAACGCATCTATTCTATATAAAATGTCAATGTCAAATTGACAGCCGCTTCGGAGCCAAAAGGTAAGAATTTTAAAATTTTGTTTAATTAAAATAGCCTTACTTATTGAATACTTTGCGATTATAGTGACATCCGTTAGGTTTTTACGAAGTAAATAAATATCTTTTCAATTCATCGCCGTTTCTAAGGGCCCCAACATTACATTGCCAGTTTTATAGGTCACAAGTTTTATTGTACACAATAGATTCAAGACATTATTCACTGTATCTTATGAATAAACTTATGGATTCATTCTTAGTCTTCCTACTTTGTTAATAACAAGGAACTTTTGCGTTATTCACGAAAGTTCGAAAGGTTAGGTTTGGTTCTTAAACTATGTCTGTATGTGGGTATAATGTTTGTTTTGATTCAGATGTAATTGTTTTTATTATCACCGATTATTTACGTACATTTGCAAAAACAATGCAGGTTTTGTGTTTGAAATACGTGCCTTAAAATTAAATTAATATTATGTTACTTTCTTTTCTAAACACAGAACTTTCTACATGTAAAATAATGTAGTTAACATAAAAGTATGTATGTTTTTTTTTTTGAAAGTTAAAATTTCTGGCAGGTCAAATTTTCATTAAGCCCTTTCTGTGTTGTCTGAGACTTTGTCATTTACTACCTAAGTATTATACAATTTGTATAAATACTATTTTCTCCATTCCTGAAATCTTTCTTATCTGACAATTTAAATATGTTCAATGCCATCATTTAACAAATGCCATATAAACACTGAATATTGGCTGGCTCGAAAAACCAATTGACTATCCAAGACTTGTGAGCTACCCATTTGCTTGAAGTTGGCTATTGCCACCTGGCCTGTTGTATTGCACTAACCCGCTGATGCATTATCCACTCGGATTCCACAGCATATTACTTGCACTTGATACAAAGACAAAAATTGTTGAACGAAGTATGAAATTATTATAAATATTTGTACCTTTGCCATAACTATGTAGCGACCACTAATGGTCAACTTGTAGTGAATGGGCTAGTATATGTGAGTGTGTTTAGTAAAATGTCCCACTTTGTTGGTTACCATTAAGGCGAGATTTACTTGTATCTTTATATGAATAAACTGACAAAGCGGCTTTATAGCAATTGATAAAGTGGGACGTTTTGCCGTACACACTCACATATAGTATTCACTTTAGTGCCAATTGTAAGCAGTTAGATAAAAATAGCAGCTTGAAGGCATGTAATGTTAGACACAGTAAACAATGTTGAAAATGTATAATTTACCTAGCATGAACCAATATTCATTGATACTATATAGTTCAAGTTTATTCACTTTTGGAGACAATCAAAAACGGCGTCCTCGTATGGAATAAGAGTTCTCGCGTATGAAGATAGATGGCGCTATCATTTAGATTTCTAAAACCTGTATCAAACCTCCCTAGTAACAGAGAGAAGCTCGTAAAAGTTGTAAAGTTTATAGAGTTGAAGTATAATTGGCAATTGTAACACATCAACTGTAATCAAATCGAGAAGTTATCTAATTGGTTTCAAAAGATAACAAATATCAACTTTTGCTGTGTTGTTAAAGTCCATTTTTGTATGCCTCTGCTAAGTTATTGAGTTATACCTCGTTACTTTGGGCTTTCCAAATATTCTACGTTATTATGAAATACCTAAATTTAATTTAGTCGTATTTTTAGACTAGCTTGAATAAGTCTTGTTCATTCATTAAATAATATCTAACAGGCAAATACTATATCTTACGCAAAAAGTCGTAAGAAAAAAAAATCGCGACGCTTAAGACTCTTAGAAATCACACATCGTGCATACTTGACATTCAACCAGTGTCCCAAACGGGTTTCCCGTACGTAAAAAAAAAAAAACTAAAATCTGTCTTTAAATAAATTAATGAATAGGATATCAACACGAGTGTTTTAGGTTCTGCAAAATTGTTGACTGGCCGCGATGCCACTTGGTTTCGAAATTTGGAAAGCGATAGAAATTATTTATTCAATGCAGGACTAGGCCTAGGCACACTCAACTGCTGGTTAGAAACAAGTTTTTGCATACCTATATACGAGTATAATTTATTACTTTTATTCGGAAGTACCGCTTGTGATACATTCTGTAGAAACATAATTAATAATAATAAATAATTTGAATAGTGGTTGTAAGCAATAAGTTTAAATTTAAATAGATTAAAAAAAAACACACCCGGTGGTTTAGTCTGATATGATATGATCCGTAGTGGAGTGGCATTTCTACGACGCGAAACGAAAACGAAAGAACGAAGTCTGACTCTGTCGCGCCAATACGCAAGAGCGATATTAGAGATAGATATCTACGAGCGTTTCGTTTCGTGAGCGTTCGTGCATTCGGCTACGCACGCAGGGCGTTAGACTCGAAAGCTGACGATCGATTTTTTGATCCCAATTTGCGAAGTCTTGATAACTATTGCACGGAGAAATTATAAACGAATTCATTGATAAATTCGCCATGCACTTTTGCAGCTGATAGTACCTACCCATATTGCAGTTTAACATAAAAACTGCTTATGTTTTAATGGTACCGTAGGTCGGAAACAGAAATACAAATTAAATTATCATACAAGGGGGCAAAGTTGTATTTTAACGCCGAGTGTGGAATTGAAAAACGAGCTTACGGTTTATATTGAACCACGAAATCAGTCTGTCGCTTGCGAGTTTTTTAATCGAAGTATCATTTGCACGAGGTAAACTTCCCCTCACTATAGCGAGGAAACTACAACGCGAAACATGCGTTTATCACTGCCAGTAGTTCCACAGGTAATCATCTTTATTATGATTCACCTACTTTTAGATTTTAGATTTGACTTTATTCAAGGTCGTCTTTTGTGGATAAAATGCGTTTTTTGTATTAATGACAAACAGGACGAGGTGAGGGGAAAATTAAATTATCATACCGCGGTCTCCTTTAGCCACACGCTTATGGTTTATATTCCTAAATCAGTCTGTCGCTTACCTAATCGGTATCTACGGTAAACTTTGTGAACAGCTGTCAGGCCGCTTTCGCCTGGCAAATTGGTAATCTGCGAGTCCTTTTACGTATTCATATTATAAATTGTGACGTTATCTGGGTAAAGGGACCTTATTGTCGATGGCGCTTACGTCCGGCGGTGTCGTATTTGTATACGAACATCGCTCATAACGCCTTAAGCGCCATCGACAATAAGGTCCCTTTATCAAGATAACGTCACAATTAGGTTTCAGATGTTATCCTCATTAACGTCTGTAGCCATAGATATCTAAGCATCTCATTATCATTTAATCTAAGGCTTCTTAATAATACACTGAGAGAAGAAACAACCAGTTTTCATGTTCATTCAACAAGTTTTTTGGTTAAAACAGCGCCTATGTGCTCTTTGGTTCAAACAACAAGTTAGATTTTGGTAAGTGTAACTAGTACATTCTACAATTTGCTCGTCAATTGAATCAAAAATATATTTGAATCAAAAAGTCAATTTTATAAAAGCAACATGACACATATTGTTTTAAACATATGTTTGGCTGGTTCAATCAAATATCTTTTAACAATTTTGACCTTGTTGTTCGAACAAATTCGACTTGTATCATCAATATTGTGCTTTATTTCGCTTACTAAATTACTTTTGTTTCAATCGGATAAACCCGCAGCAAGTCGAACTTGTTAAATTCACAATGTAAATTTCTCTCAGTCTAATTTCTAATTGGAATATGAGATTTTCATCAGTACACCTAATAAACACTACTATAACCTTAGAAACTTAAGTCACCCACCCCAGAGCACACCACCCTATTTCACTGAAATCAAACATCTACGTCGATTTAATATTTATAATTTGAATGGACAAGTAGGTAATGGAATCGATCAAAGGAAAACGTTACTAACTAGCCTGTTACGTGATTATTTACTCACCAATATAATACGTTCCTAGAAGGAAGTTTCAATAATTAATTAGAAGCAAACTAGACATTAGTATGTTTCCGTATCGTCCAATAGCGAATTGCACTCTGACGCAAAACAAAAACGTGATGACCTTTGCTAATTAATATTTATCAGTTTTAGGCAATTCTACTTATGCGTATTTGTTGCGCTGTTTGTTTGCTAGCTTTGTTGTACATCATTTCAACAAACGATCGTGTATAAATTGCATTAGAGTGTGTTGTATCACTGCAAACAATATTTGTAGCGATGCGATTCAAGCGAAACAAGCAATGTAGTTACAAAAAGTTTAGTGTTGTGTTCCTGCCGGTGAGTAACGCTACCAGAGCTCAACGAGGGTGCGGAGTGCTGGTGACGGAAGGACCTACGTACGGAACTAATTCGTTTCGTCTATTTGTCCTTTGAGTTTTCGGCAACCCGAACCCTCCTTAGAACTTATGCTTACACTTGCTTATACTTACTTTCCTTTTTGCTGTGTTAAGTACACAGCAAAAAGGAGTGTACAAGTTTCTAATGGGTTGGCAACGCGCATGTGACACTCCTTGAGTTGCAGGCGTGCATAGGTTACGGTGACCGCTTTCCATCAGGCGGACCGTATGCTTGTTTGCCACCGACGTAGTATTAAAAAAAAAATCGCAATATTGTCGTCTTGCTGTCGCTGGTCATATCCAAAACTCTCTCTCTCTCGCACTCGTAAACAATCTTCATTCCGCATCCATCGGCGGTGAAAGCCTTGCATAGCCGTCGTAGCTGCAAAGCGGGCCTCTCATGCCTTCCGAACGGAGGATATCCATCACCACAATTCTTAACTGGGTATACCTACTACTTGGAGTCTGTGCCAAAACAAGAAGAGAATGTATACAGGGTGTAACATTAATGCTGGTGATCCATTTAAGAGCATAACCGGTATCGAATAGCGGTTACGAATACCACTTCCTTTTTTTTAAATAAACACCATGAACATTAAAGGTACTATAGAAGGTAATGTATAAGCCGTAGGATTTATCTTCGGCAATTATGTTACATAGTGTAGAATCCCTAATATTTCAGAATGCTTCTCTTATAATGCACAGACTATCGTTATATAATACTAGCTATTGCCCGCGGCTTCGCTTGCGTTAAATTCTAAAATTGCGGAATGCTCCATACAAACGTTGACCCCCTATTTTAGGGAAGTGGGGGGTTGGAAAGAGACAAAAAGTAGCCTATGTCACTCTCCATCCCTTGAACTATATCTACTTAGAAATCACGTCAATTTGTCGCTCTGTGCGCTCTGCGCTCCGTATTGGTGTGAAGGACGGACAAACAAACAGACACACACTTTCCCATTTATAATATTAGTATGGATAAGCGATACAATGCTATCACCCTAAGTCTTCAAGACTTCTTTGCCTTATTTATGCGGATATGCAATACCTACCTATATGGCCGAAGCCGTACATTAAATAATACCGTCAGCAAAGAATTAGGCACGTCGATTGTTCCGGGACGCCCAATACGAACACATAATGGGCTCTAGTGTTGGGACTTGACTATTACTTCTAGCGTTGGCTCTCCAAAGGAAAAAAGTCTTTTTCTCAAACATGCAATGAAATATTGTCTTTACGTTCCTTAAAATGGGCTGGGAAGTATCGCTTTTTGGGCGCAACAACTCGAGAGGACTGTAAAGGGATTTCATATTATTTTTTAGGCCTAGGCCTGCAAAGTAACTTTTTTTTATAAAATATTGTCCTTTAGAGCATTTTTTTTTATTTCATTGTATGTTTGAGAAAAGCATTATACATGCCTCGGCGTGAAAACGGATTCCCGGCCTCGTATCCCTATCCGGCCTCGCTCGCACGCTCGCTCGGCCGTATATACCCACTTGGCCGGAAATCCTCATTTTCCCGGCCTCTGATGTAATGTACTATTGCATTGACTCGAATACGTTTTCAATACCATACCATAAATTAAATATAACCAGATCATACCATCCCATACATTAAAATGCGACCGCCTACGAACGCGCTTACACTCCACCACACATAGATGGCGCCACAAAAAAATGCCTTGTTGCCACCGATTATTTGTAGATTGGCATTAAGTGTCAATTCCGAGCCGTAAATCTATGTCAAAAGTGACACTTAACGCCATCTACAAGTATAATCGAAAGCTACAAGACATTTTTTTTGTGGCGCCATCTATGTGTGGTGGAGTGTAAGCGCGTTCGTAGGCGGTCGCATTTTAATGTATGGGATGGTATGATACCATACAAATAAACCAGGCTCCGTAGCCGAATGGGATTTCTGCGACGCGAAACCACCGAAACACCGCAGAAAGGTAGTCTCGCTGTGCCGCGCTAATACGCAAGAGCGATGGAGATAGATAGCTACGAAAGAGATATTAGATATCGTGAGCGTTTCGTGAGCGTTTCTTGAGCGTTTGTGCATTCGGCTATGCACACTGGGTACACGTATGTACCCATTTTCTATACATGGAAGATACCTGTGACATTATTGCTCAATTCATTGTTTTTACGGCAGTGGTCCCCCGTAAACAGTTGACATAATCTTTCAAAAAAAAATCATTTTTTTAGGGTTCCGTAGGAACCCTTATAGTTTCGCCATGTCTGTCCGTCCCTCTGTCCGTCTGCGGATAATCTCAGTGACCGCTAGCCCTAGAAAGCTGAAAAATGGTACCAATATGTGTACCTATATCAATCACGCCGACAAAGTGCAAAAATAAAAAGTGGAAAAAAATGTTTTATTTGGGTACCCCGTACAAGTAAAGTGGGGAGTGTTTTTTTTTTCATTTCAACCCTTACGTGTGATATATTGTTGGATAGGTATTTTCCCCTCACTAGCTCGGAAACACGTGTTTTGCCCTTAAATACCAGCGGGTAAAAACGCATTTTATCCACTAGTGGGTAAAGTAATTTGACCTTGAATAAAGTCAAATTAACTGCTTTAAAATTGATAAAAGTAGGTGAATCTAGTAATAAAGATGATTTACCACCTATGGAACTACTGGAAGCAGTGATAAACGCATTTTTTGCGTTGTAGTTTCCTCGCTATAGTGAGGGGAAAAGTTTTGTGTTACACTCGGGTGCAAATGTATTAAACTCGCAAGTTCAGGATTCTATTCTCGAACCACTCGCTTCGCTCGTGGTTCAACTATAGAATCCTTTCACTTGCTCGTTTTTCAATTCCACACTCGGAGTAAAATACAACTTTGCCCCCTTGTATAACAAATAACTATTAAAATTGAATAGGGGTCTACGATTTTTTTTTTATTAATATTTTCGGAAATAATCGCTCCAAAAGTAAAAAAAAATGTCTCTCCTCTCTACCTTTTGAACCATAACTTTAAAAAATATGAAAAAAATCACAAAAGTAGAACTTTATAAAGACTTTCTAGGAAAATTATTTTGAACTTGATAGGTTGAACAGTTTTTGAAAAAAAAAACGGGAAACTACGGAACTCTTCACTGAGCGTGGCCCGACACGCTCTTGGCCGGTTTTTTTAGAAATTGGATCGGTCGTCATTGTTATTTCCATGTGTAGGACACCATTATTTTTCCTCTGTTCGTTGTCGGTGTCGTTGAAGCCGACTGTGGGATAGGGGTTCAATTCTGGTGTGAGCGATGGACTTGCAACCTGTTACTGTAATCCATACTAATATTATAAATGGGAAAGTGTGTGTGTCTGTTTGTTTGTTCGTCTTTCACGGCAAAACGGAGCGACGAATTGACGTGATTTTTTAAGTGGAAATAGTTGAAGGGATGAAGAGTGATATAGGCTACTTTTTGTCTCTTTCTGACGCGAGCGAAGCCGCGGGCAAAAGCTAATATACTTATATAACCCCCATATTGCTAAGAAGTGCACTAAAACTTGAAAAGTGCCTTTTGGGAATTCAGGCGTGAGTAAGTTTGTATTTTTCAAGACCTTTCCATTTCGTGGTACTTCATTCCTTTCTGTCTTGTTATTATGTGTATTTTGTCTTGCCTGTGTTCATCAATAAATCTTTATTCTATTATATTCTTTAGTTGAATTGTCAGCTCAGAAGCGAAACTTTCGGAGATGTTCCAGCATTCCCTTTCAGTTATCCACTAGTGGGTAAAGTAATTTGACCTTGAATAAAGTCAAATTAACTGCTTTAAAATTGATAAAAGTAGGTGAATCTAGTAATAAAGATGATTTACCACCTATGGAACTACTGGAAGCAGTGATAAACGCATTTTTTGCGTTGTAGTTTCCTCGCTATAGTGAGGGGAAAAGTTTTGTGTTACACTCGGGTGCAAATGTATTAAACTCGCAAGTTCAGGATTCTATTCTCGAACCACTCGCTTCGCTCGTGGTTCAACTATAGAATCCTTTCACTTGCTCGTTTTTCAATTCCACACTCGGAGTAAAATACAACTTTGCCCCCTTGTATAACAAATAACTATTAAAAATGAATAGGGGTCTACGAATTTTTTTTTTTATTAATATTTTCGGAAATAATCGCTCCAAAAGTAAAAAAAAATGTCTCGCCCCTCTACCTTTTGAACCATAACTTTAAAAAATATGAAAAAATAACAAAAGTAGAACTTTATAAAGACTTTCTAGGAAAATTATTTTGAACTTGATAGGTTGAACAGTTCTTGAAAAAAAGCGGGAAACTACGGAACCCTTCACTGAGCGTGGCCCGACACGCTCTTGGCCGGTTTTTTTAGAAATTGGATCGGTCGTCATTGTTATTTCCATGTGTAGGACACCATTATTTTTCCTCTGTTCGTTGTCGGTGTCGTTGAAGCCGACTGTGGGATAGGAGTTCAATTCTGGTGTGAGCGATGGACTTGCAACCTGTTACTGCAATCCATACTGATATTATAAATGGGAAAGTGTGTGTGTCTGTTTGTTTGTTCGTCTTTCACGGCAAAACGGAGCGACGAATTGACGTGATTTTTTAAGTGGAAATAGTTGAAGGGATGAAGAGTGATATAGGCTACTTTTTGTCTCTTTCTGACGCGAGCGAAGCCGCGGGCAAAAGCTAATATACTTATATAACCCCCATATTGCTAAGAAGTGCACTAAAACTTGAAAAGTGCCTTTTGGGAATTCAGGCGTGAGTAAGTTTGTATTTTTCAAGACCTTTCCATTTCGTGGTACTTCATTCCTTTCTGTCTTGTTATTATGTGTATTTTGTCTTGCCTGTGTTCATGAATAAATCTTTATTCTATTCTATTCTTTAGTTGAATTGTCAGCTCAGAAGCGAAACTTTCGTAGATGTTCCAGCATTCCCTTTCAGTTCATTGTTTATTGAACCAGCGGCCATCTTTGGTCCACTCATAACTTTGTAATAAAAAAAATAGAATCGAGTCCTACGCCCAACACTAGTCCGAGTCTTTCTCATTGCGGCCCATTCCTATGCCAACGGCGACCACCGCCTCATTTGTTATCTGCACTAATGCAGTGTTTATTGTTTTCCTTTAGTTAGCATTACCTCGGCGTTTCGACGGCCGTTTGTCACACGATTCGCGAATCATCAATCTGAAGACACCTCTTTATTTCAAGTAAGTCGGTGATGTCAAGAAGGTTAAATGAGCTTTAAATTATTTTGCAACCGCTTTAGTTTATCGAAATGTTTTCGAAAATGTTACTATTGTCGTAAATATTTTTTATTTTGTTCTGATTTTTTAAACCAACGTAGGTAAAAGCACAAACTGACGATCAAATATATGAAAGAGGCGCGTTCCTAGCACACATTCTAAGCTCGTGTAGATGAACGCGTACCATGTTTGTATTAGTGAGATATGACAGGTCGACTGTTCGCGTTTTTGACAGGCGGTATCTGTGAGGTAACTGAGAGGGGGTGGGCGGCACTTTCAGCTGGGAGCGAGAGTGGCCATACTGTACGATAGTACTCTTTATTATACTGTGGTAAAAGTTATCATATATAACGGAGCGTCATCTTGACTTGACTCATAAATTAAGGTGTGTTAAGATATTTTTCTCAAACATGGTATGAAATATTGATGTTATGTGCCTTTTATAATTGGCAGCGAAGTATGACGTTGCAGGTGCGGCTAGGACGATTGATAGATAATGGAATTTCATACAAATCTTGCAGACCAAGGCCGGCAAAGTCCTCTTTTTTAATTTCCAAACACAGATAATTGTGACATAACATCCAGGTATTTAGCCAATTAAAAAAAAACTATAAGGGGCTTTATAGACGTGCCGACTGCAACTGGTACGGGCCCTAGACAATATTTGATTCTGCGTTTTCATACAAAAAAAAAAATTTTTTTTTAATTTTTTTTAACTTTTTGTTTTTTTATAAGCGTATACGGGGTATCAAAGGGGAACGAAAATTCGATTATTTTTGCGCTACGACGCACCGTTTAGGAGATACAGCCATCCAAAGTTACTATTTTCAGTAGACTTTATTTATTTCATACCATGTTTGAGAAAAGCACTATACATACCTCGGCGGGAAATGGGGTTGCCGGCCTCTGTAGTAATGTACTATTTAAGCGCATCGTCCGCTCTGATACATCTAATGGCAACTGTATTAGGTAATTGTACCTATATTGATTTTAAATATCATTATTTTAATTTCAAAGAAAAAAAAATTCAAAGAAAGTAGTTTATCACAACTGCAACCACCATGATGATTTAAAAAAAGTTTATGTTTCAAACTGAAAACTTTGGGAGTCAAGATTTCTAACGTTACATTTAAACCGACTTCCTGGTTCCACCATTAAATCCTAGATGGCGTTAAGATCATCACGACGATATCGGATGGCTATTATTTTCAATGAAGCCGTCATTAGCATAAATTATTTTTTTTTTAAATGGCCACATTTCCACGTGGCCTCGTAACCAACGTGTTGGCTATAAAAAAAGTCATGGCCGCTGCTGCGCTTTGTCGGCGTGTGTCCGTGAATACGCACACTAGTATACAATACATATATAAACTAGGATCTAGTAGCGAAAAGGCGTATGCGCGTTGATACGATCGTCTATAAAGCCCTTTCGAGACAGCTGAAAACGGGCTCACGAAATAGGTCAAGCGATCTCAGACTTTGAGCAGTGGTATTAAGAACGCGGATGGGTTGTGGGCATGTTGCTAGGTATCTACTAGTGCGTATTACGTAGCACACATGCAAAGACAAATCCTTGACAAGTCGACTCACACTGCTAACGATAAATAACGCATTTAAGTTGCGTGCGCCTCGCAGATAGCCACGTTCGTTCAGTTTGCATACAATTATATTCGACTTCAGTTTCTATTGACAAATTAAACAAAGTTTTACGAGTATATAAAGCTATATATACCGGTACCTGTCTATTACCGGTAACTATTTGAGTTAAGGCAAACCGATTTAACGATCAATTTAATGATTACTATCTAAGATATAATTAAGAATTAATCCCTCCCGGGCTTGGCTGAAAAAACGAAGCTTACGATGATTAATAGGTGTTTCAAGTTTAAGAACTAGCTATTGAAATATTTACGAGCAACAGGTGTCCAATGAAAAAACCTGCGCTCTTCTAAAGTACCTTACTCAAAAAATATCGGTAGAGTATTTTTATATTGCCATGAATGACCTTAACTTGCACATTAAAATATTTCCGTGTCGCTAGAGTACGAGACTCGTTATCACGCACAATTTTGTACCGTTGACTAATACAATTTTCGTTCGAAACTATAAACCGCGAACGCACACTACAAAACATGCACGTGTGCGTAATGCGTGCAAATGTTCAAAGTGTGTATAGATGGCGCTAGGAGTTGTCGATCGTTAGTTCTAAGATGCGTTTCAGTGTAGTGTGAATAGAGTGGGTTTAGATAATGGGCGATGCGCGGGGCGCTGCTGGGAGGGACGGCCCAATTTAAAACGCGGCATTCGCCATTACACAATGAATTTATTGCTGTACCGCATACGGCTGACACATATTGCGTGCATGACATGTGCGCCGTACCCCGGAATTCTCGACAATTAGCGGTTAGTCCATGGCCCTTGCTTTAAAACAAACTTTGCCTGTTTGTTACAATCAATCTAAAGGCGTTTTGATCTAATTAGCGAATGAACTTTAGCAGCTATTGTTCAAAAAAATTTTGCGAAGCTTAATAATGAAGGTATAATTGAGTCGAAGTGTACTGAGTTATGGAATATAGAGATTTTCGTTTGGCCGTCATCCAAATTGGTCGGTCATTTGGCAAGAGTTCTATGTCTGTGACACCTGTCGTCATGGTGTGCTGTCTACCGTTCCTTTCATGCGATGTACTTCGCGACCTATGTGGCCCTGGTACCTCGACTTTACGTCGGTTCTTATTTAATCATAGACGCGAGCCAAGGGCAAGGGCGCATGGCTCAATTCCGTTACATCACGAGTTCACGGTTTAACAATTGATCGATACTTAAATCGATTGTTTCGAGTAGTTCTACTCTAAATTCTTGTCGTAGTATGTTATTGGGAGCTTTATATAGGGAACTGGTTTTTGTGAAAAGACGAGCAAGGGTAGATAATAAAGGGAATGCTTCCTCTAAAGAGCACTGCTCTGTTCTCCTTTGTCCGCTTTGCCTACAAGGAAACACAATTGGCGTACGTCGCTGCTGGGGTCCGATTCTCGGAACTCGTTTTTTGGGACTCTAATGGTATGTCCGAATAATAGAGATCCCTCCGGGACGAGCTGTATGTCTTTCCGCGTTAGAATTTAACCTACTTATGAGCGTTTGTGTAAGACTGCTGTTGCTGTTTTGTTTGTTTTTAATTAGGATAGTAAATAACATCCAAGCAAATTGAATAGGGTCAATTTGGACCAACTACGTAACGTATGTGTATTAGACAGACTGATGATTATCGTAAGGCAAGAAACGGTAACTTTTAGATTCGAGTAAACAGTGAACTGCGTGAATTTAAGACCGATTCACTATTGTTGTCTTCGCGCATTTGTGTGCAAAAATCCTAAAAAAACTACCGCCAAATGAAACACACTAGCACACTACACATTTTATGAAACGTCTGGACACTCTCGACGCGGTTTTCTCTTGAGATTTACTAAGGTGACTTAGAGTTTTGATAAATGGCTATTAGGACAGTGCAAATGACGGTCAGACATTTTATACCTGGATAAGATCTAGTACTGACGCTGAACAGTGCCAGATTTTCTTAGCTGTCACATGCCTAAGAAAAAAGGTGGCTCTAAGCAAACAGGCGGTACTAGGAAGGGACAGTGTTCAGTGTTTTTCAATAAATGGATTTTAACCATAGGCTATAAAAGCTTTAAGACAAAGAGGCTACTCCAAAACGGGGCTAAAAATTGAGGGCAGATGTAGCGAAATGCAGTCTTATGCCTTGGCATATTATAAAAGTATTTCCATCTCCATCACTTAGATGGCTGGCCGTCCTCAACTCTGCGTTTCTCCAGAAAGACTGAATTCAACAAATGAACAAAGCTCCAATAAATGAATTGGAACCATCTACCAGTTCTGCTATCAGGCAACCTGGCTGCTCTTTTGGCCTCATATCGCATAAGAAAAAAATCACTTCCATTTATTGTTTGAACTGGGATATCCCCAGCTCTAAATTAAAAATCTATGTACTAATACGTCACAGTCTTGTTTAGAATGTGCCGTATCGACGGCGCCTCAAATAGATAGCGTATCGCATTTTATCACTGCACTGTTGATAGTACTGCAGAATACTATGTAGGTATTACTAATATAGATAATCTTCATGATACAAACACATGAACTATCAAAGAAAACGTGATCTACGTGATAACGTAACGTGTGAGCCCTTCGGGGAAATAATACTGATGACGCAGTATTTTTAGTAAATCTATGATGTTCACAATTTTTTTTCTGGGCGTCAACTTTTTGACTAAAAGTTTTGAGTGTCTTCGGCGTTACTCAAAATGTCTCCGGAGTTACCAAGAAATCGAACTTGTAATGAACAAAGTTTCAGTTTATTGGGTTAAAGTTAGGGCCTTGAATGTTTTCACATATAAAATAAAGTAAAGTAAGTTTAAGTGAAGTTTTATAAAATCGACAAATTTTAGTCAGGTAAAAGTTGATGCGCCCTTATAGACATGTTTTAATGTCAAGTGAGGTTTTGTATAAACGTATGCTTTGCATGGCTCAGTGACGGTTTACTGACGATTCGCCAAAAAACGTTTCCCAAAGTTTCACATCCCAAACTATTATTCCCAAATTATCATTTCCCAAATAAACGTTTGGCAAAACAACTTATCGCAAATTGACATTTAGCAAAACTTTTTTTGGCAAGTATTTGTTTCCCAAAATATTTACTTGGTCAAATTTCATTTTACCAAATATTATTTAGTCAAAGGTATTGTTAGGCAAAATTTCCATTTCCCAATATATTGTAATTAAATGGCGCACTAGAAATTTGTTTGTTGATTATACTTTGTGTCCAAGATTTGTGTGAAATAATGTGTATGTCGTACTTTTTTTCCTCCTGCTGCAAATGCCAAGGATGACATTTTCACTTACATGTCCGGATACATTTTATTAAAAAGAAACCTTATGTTTTTAAAACCATTATGTTCTATTAATTTTTAATTACTTTAAAAAGCCATTTCCGGTTTGCTCACTGTCAACCTAACACGCTCCTCCTCGCTTCGCTCGTCGTCGCACCTAAACTGACCCTGTTGCACACGAGTTTTCTGTTACAATACTAATAAAATTATTACATTACATTTATGCCTTGTAATATTTATTGTCAAACGTGGTTTTGCATTGTGTAATTTGTAGAAACATTTTTTGACAAAAAAATAGTTGACAAAATAATTTTGTCCAGTAATTAATTTGACAAAAATAAAGTTGAGCAAACTTTTCTTGTCCAACTGAAGCCTTGGGAATAAAACTGAAATTATCATTTGACAATTTTAAGTTAAATTTGGCAAAAAAATCTTCGGTAAATTAAATTAATGCCGTAGATATGAAAATGCAAATGCCTAAATATTTTCGAAATTTGCGATGTGAAATTTTGACCAAACATGTTTTTGGCATATAAGTTTTGCCATTAAAAACGTTTGCGAAATAAAGTTTTGTCTAAATAAAATTTGACTAAGTAAAATTGTGCCAAATGATAATTTGACCAAACAAATTCATTGCGAAACATACCTTTGCCAAACAATACTTTGGGAAATGAAACTATTGCGATATGATTATTGGGAAATGAAATTTGACGAAACGTTTTTTGGCGAAACGGCAGGACACCCTCAGTGACTCATTACTGCTTGTTAATTAGCTAATGTATCTCAGTCCTTTAACTATATTTTAGCCAGCAATTTATAACACCAGCGAAAAGCTTTCAAAGCTGCCGAATTCCACAGTTCGTTGCACACCCTTTTGGAAGCCGCAGTCAAAGAGTTAGGGGACGCCGAAAACTGCAATAGGCTTTTTAAGGCTATTTGTAAGTCATTTGCAACATGTTGTAGAGGTATTATGGCCGCTTCAAAGCCTACAGCTAACCAATTGTGTCAAGACATGAAGTATAGAGTCATAAGGAAGAGTAGGTACTAAAACTCTTTACTATTTAACGCGTTCAGCGACGGCAAGACATAGCCATGTGTGTCATCTGTACCTATCAAGCTATCCTGGGAGATGTTCCATGATTTGACACGTTTTCTTATTGGCCGGACACCGAGACATCAAACTTCAAATGGGAACATATACCATCGTACAGGGACGAATGCAACATCTTCCTCTGAAAAACTAGATTTATCGACAAATCTAGCTTGAAAGAGGGTATTACTGGAAATGTTCCAAGTTTGAAATGGTTGTTACTCGTATCAAAACATTATTTTTGATACAATGTTCGTAGTTAAGTATTCAGGTAACATCGCCAAGATATAAATAGAGTAAACGTTTGTACGCCTATTTTCCTTCATTGTATCAGTTTTTCCTACTGTTACATAAAAACAAGTAAATGCAGAATCCTTGGTCCATCGCCGGCGCACGCGGAAACCCTTTCCGGCCCAAGGCCAGGAAACCGGTTTCGGCAACCGGTATCATCAGAACCCAAGTTGCCGGCGCGTTGTCGTTTGGGCGCACTTCGAAATGGGCGAAGTCGCGATTTTTGAAAGTTTTAAACTTGTATGTTTAAAGATCTTTAAAGTAGCAAAACGGCTTGTTCAACGTGGAAGTCTGGCTAGTTATGGGTATCTTTTGCAGCTGGGGTCGATTCGTAAATTATAAGTATAGGATTGGGATGGGATATTGGATTTGGGGGAGTATTTAAAGTGTGTATTACGAGTATGTTACATAACCAGACTTCTCGAGGGCTTGTCTTAGATTGCCATGTGATTGTGGTGTCATGGTAAGACAATGTCATTAATTTTACTTTAGAAGACACAGGGACAGAGTCTATCAAAGTCTTTTTAACCGACTTCAAAAAAGGAGGAGGTTCTCAATTCGACTGAATGTTTTTTTTTTTTTTTTTTATTTTTTTGTATGTATGTTCCTCGATATCTCCGAGAATTGTGGACCGATTTTCAAAATTTTTTTTTTGATCGAACGGGTATAACCCCGAGATGGTCCCATTGGCACCAAGTCAGGGTCTGATGATGGGATCCTGGAGAAATCGAGGGAACTCTTCAAATGTTATAGGCACATGTAATGTTTTTAGTGTATTTTTCAAAGGTAAACCAGTATTTACGCCTGATGGTAATAATTTTATGTGGCTGAGCTGATGATGGAAGGTCAACTCCTCAATGGTTAGGAGTTAAAGGATAATTCTTTCACTAGTGTACATGTATTCGGACTGATACATATAATATCAATAGGAACCACTAAAAATCAACAAATAAATAAACTTTTTTAACAAAAAATAAAACCGCCTTTAAAAATAAGCGCGTTACAAAACACGGAGAAACTAAAAAGCAAAAAATAATAAACCTTTGAATTCAGATTTCTTATCGTATTGCAATAATCTAAACATCCAAATTATAAACAAATCAATTATTTTTGGAGTCGGTGCCAGCCTGCGTATGGTTGGGTGGGGCAAACAGGCAATAGCAAGGCGACGAACAGGTCTGGTACCGACTGCAAAAATAATTGATTTGTTTATAATTTGGATGTTTAGATTATTGCAATACGATAAGAAATCTGAATTCAAAGGTTTATTATTTTTTGCTTTTTAGTTTCTCCGTGTTTTGTAACGCGCTTATTTTTGAAGGCGGTTTTATTTTTTGTTAAAAAAGTTTATTTAGACACTGTTATTTTTTGCGATCAACGCATTATTAGGAAAAATGATAGTTTAAGTGAGACGATAACCGTATACAACTGAACACGGAAAGCGCAGCTGTGATGCATTGATATTTTCTT
The DNA here is from genome assembly GCF_023078275.1 of Leguminivora glycinivorella. NCBI lineage: Eukaryota > Metazoa > Arthropoda > Insecta > Lepidoptera > Tortricidae > Leguminivora > Leguminivora glycinivorella. The sequence continues at coordinate 21,611,062 of NC_062976.1, read as the reverse complement.
ACATTTCATAATCACTTGTCTTCAACGTTGCGTTCATATAAATCCGAGCGCTTTAGATCGGTCCTATTCTATTTCATTTCTGCGACAGCCTATCTTGCCACCGCACGAGGTACCAAAACTACCAAACTGGAATGGAATGCCTCGTGGCATATAAATTACGTTTTATCTGCCGATTTGTAGAAACACTTCCTTTCTTGGAGTTCTTTCGGCTTTGATTGTTCGCAGAAACTGGAAATTCAAGGTTTTTTGGGCGTTTAATGTTTTTCTTTCGCTTTGTGATCTTAAAAATGAAGGGTCAAGGTATTGGGATAACAATGAGGATTTGTTTAAGTTAGGAAAAGGCTGGCGATTTTGTTTTAGGATACTTAGATTAATTGGGATGTATTTTTCTGATTTGGGCATTAATTTCATTTTGTTAGGATCATCATCAAATGATATCTATAACCTTCTAGTCAAACTTGTAAAGATAACTCTGCATTTTGTTTGGTGTTGTGCATATTGGATTTTGCCTAGTAAGGTTCTGGGGGGCAATTACGAGGAGGGGCAAATTTCAACTACTCGATTTTATTTCCAAGTTTTAAAATTTTTGCATTATTAAATAGAGTGTCCACTGGTCGCGTATGGCACGCGAGCACCCGCTTGTGTGGATACATATGGAGCTCAAGTTAATAGTGTAAAACATAGAAAATACTCGATCAGTTGAAAATTATCCCCCAGTCGTATGTAATTGTCCCCTGCTACAATAATAAATGTTACTCCTCTTAAACTGTTGTTCTCAATCAACCATCATTTTGTTCTATGAAAGAAATAAACGGTTTGCCCTCATTTTAAATCTTGACAAAGAATTGTAATAACCTCATTTTGTATCGGAAAGAGTTCCAAAAACAGGAATAGGTATACGACGACATATTACTACTGAGAAATTTCCGTTTATTCAGAGAAACATTGAATGAATCATTCAGAAACAGATTTAATTTTTAAATAGTTCGTACTAAAGAGTTACTAAGAATGCCGTTGGGCTTGGTACCTTATTCAAGGGCAGTACTTAACTTTAAAAATATTTATGAATTTGATATTTTTTCGTGAATCTTGCTCACGTTTAATTTACCAAGCGGGAAGTACAATATATAATGATATCAAAACAATTAAGTTGTTCTAATGGGACCCACTGACTATAAGTTTATCGGACGGTAAGGGCCTGTCAGTTACACAGCGCTGTGACTTTTTACTTCTAACTGTCAAGCCGTTGCCGTCCGACAAACTGATAGTCTCCGGTCACCTTTAACAAACTTACTGACATACTATCAGTTCATCGGATTCTAACCTAACAGCCTGGCCTGACAGAAGTAAAGAGTGATAGCGCTGAATAACTGCCAGACATTGCCGTCCGGTAAACTGATAGTCAGTGGGCCCCTCAACTTTGTACTGTTGGTATGTACCGTGAGAATCCATACTGCCAGTACGTAGTCGGTTCAATTCGACCGAGTCCGATGGCAGTTTTTACACGGTCATTAGCATGGCAACATCTGTTCTGCACATTAACGACGCACGGGTCGTGGAAGTGAGTGGAGAAGACTTCCATGAAGCTCTCTGTATGAGTGAGTTTAAATATTGATCGTGATGTCGTTAGAACAAAATAACAGAAAACTCGTTTACTGAAAACTAGATTAATTTGGACAGAATCGTTTTCATACATAAAGGTTAAAATAGAGTTTTGCGTGTGGTTAGCTCACGTTCAAAAGTCTTACTAGGAAAAGGCTTACTCAGTGAGGTATATTCAGATAATAATTTCATGACTGTTATCAAATTTGGGTGTGTCAATCGTCTTTACTGTTATCATTTTCAGCTTTTTAAAGCGATAAAAAGGCTTGAGTGTATTAGCTAGTTCAAGTCCTGCGCTGCACACGTAATGTCTAGTTTTATATTGACAACTAATATATTACATTGTGTTAACCTTTTTTAAATTATCCCCTCAAACGCCTTGTTCCAGATCTGCCCCAAACTATTTAAACTCTAATTAAGAAATTGAAGTTTATTATTTCAATAGCAAGTTTTTGACAACACTAGTGATTTAAGTTCTTAAAGAAATTCTATGAGTCTGATCTACCTGTACTGATCTAAACGTTGCAAGTTTATTCCTCTTTATGCCTTTACCGATCATCTCCACTACCTTCCATACCTCTTTTTTCAATGCTTTACAACGCGTACTTGTTAAGTTTGTACAGTGTACTCCTACACGTAATGGTATGCCTAGTTTATATGTGATTGATTACCACTTGTTATCAGAGAAACACCATCTTTTCTAACCTAAAAAGGCAATGCGCTTAAGCAAAGCGTTCTTTGTCTTTTTATCTAAGGTACAGCGGGATAAATCTTCGACTGGGGGGCAAATGTAACTGGTCCATTTTCCATGTTTTACAATGTTTGCATTATTACAGAGTGTCCATCGGTTATATATGGTAGGCGTGTTCAGTGGATACATGTAGAACTCAACTTCATAGTGTAATAATGGAAAAACTGGATTAGTTACAATGCCCCCCCAGTCGAGATTTGGTCCGCTGTACTGGTATCAGTATTTCATAATAGTTGAGGTTTTTTTGACTGAGTATGAGCGTAGATTTTCGTCTCCTTTTGGAAAAAAAAAATCGGTATTATTGCTTACAGTTCCCATTTTTTCGACCGATTCTCATTGAATATCGATAGTTAAATAGATTCTCATTGTTCAGATTTCGATTTATTTCAAAAATGGCGAAGTTCACAAGTTTTACAGCTCATAGATCTACTAATATACATACTATTATGTTAGATTTCTTTATTATTTTTCCTATTCATAAAAAACATTTTTGTAAAAAGACTGAACCCCAGAAATGTCCCATCACTTACCAACCTGCCATATTTTTTTTATTTACAAAAAAGTAACTTGCATAATGTTTGCAAATATTTTTTGCAAGCATGCAGTTTCGTAGCATTGCTACGCCGTAGGGGTGGCGTAGCTGCATTCGCTACGGTGCATGTGCACGTAGCACTCTACAAAGATGCGCTTCGTAGCATTTTGCTACAGACACTTATATTGTATTAAATATTAGATTATCAGGTTTTTATTATATAATATTTTTCGGGTTTTTATTAAAAATCTTACATAATATTTGATAACTATAATTGTACGTATATGTCATTAGTTGTATAGATTTTGAAACGTACATAATAAATAAATATTTTCCTCTCGCAATCCGCCTTCCCAAATAAGACACCTCCTGTTCCCACTTAGTTTCTGTGTCCTTAACTTTTTGACCTTGAGTGGTTAATGACATTTTGGTTTCATCAACAAACTGGTATTTTTTTCAGCTTGCAAAAAAAAATCTTAGACCGACATGAAAATGATGACCAATCATGTCTTCGCGACCATCTTTAACCCTATTAAGATTAGTATCTATTAGGTAATATCTATACCACGAGTTTGGTACGTTTTTCATATCGAGAAAGGCACGGAAAGTGACTTTCGGTGCATGGAGAAAGTGGACAGGGTGTTTAGCCAACTGCACTAACGCTTACGATAATATCGTTATCGTAGCTAGCTATCTCTATCGCTCTTCCGTATTGGCGCGAGAGAACCACACTGCGTTTCGATCGGCGTCTAACGTCAACGATTGAGATTTCAGCTAGGCCGGCAGCGCCTCCAAACCTGCACGGCTGACTGAAACCAAAAACCCTAAAAAAAAAAATTACATGGGTGAATCAACTTTTTCTTGCCTGTTATTGCCATGGTTACACTGAGAGAAAATACAACCAGTTTTCATGTTCGTTCAACAAGTTTTTTGGTTAAAATAGCGCCTACGTGCTCTTTGGTTCAAACAACAAGCTACTTGTCATTTGAATCGGCAATATATTTGAATCAACAAGTCGATTTTATAAAAACAACCTGACACATATTGTTTTAAACATACGTTTGGCTGATTCAAACGGATAAACCGCAACAAGTCTAACTTGTTAAATTCACAATGCAAATTTCTTCAGTGTACGGTCCCTTGAGTTACGCTGGTTTTACGCAAAATTATGCTACTTAAACTATGCAAACATGCATTTTTCTGGTGTTGACAAGCCCTTTCCTTAATTTGCCACCTACAAACATGAACTACATGCATGCTTGCATAATTTCAGTAGCATAATTTTGCGTAAAACCAGCGTGACTCAGGGGACCCAATGGCAATAACAGGCAAGAAAAAGTTGATTCACCCACATACATTAAATCAACATACACCGAATAATCTCTGCTTTGCCTAAAGCTTGACTGGTAGAGAATGCTGTTTGGCATTGAGTCCGCGTTTTTTACTATAAGTTTTTGTTTCTTTATCTACAATAAAGATTAAATAAATAAATAACCACATTAAAATCTCACGAGAACCACATTGTTCCCAAACCCACCGTTTTCGCACGAACTATAGGAAGTTATGCGTACAAATGCTGCGCGTAGGCACCGCCTATTCGCGGGAGCGCGGGCGCAGCCAAACACGCGAATATAAATAAACCACCGGGTTCGATACCCGTCGGTAACGACTATTGACATAAGAATGCGTAATGGAAACTAAATCGAATTTTAAAATTTACTTACAGTTAGTCTTACACTAAGTTTATTTATTGATTTTATATATTAGTTAGTCATCTCATCTTTTAATTTTAATTTTAGACATTTTTCTATGAAATAAATTTATCTTATTTTAATTTTATCTTATCTTTTTAGCGTATTTATGCGAATTAAATTATAATTTAATTACAACAATAAAATTACAAACACTTTCAAAATTATGATTTTTAGTATTTTTTGTTTGGTTTTTCATTTAGATTTTATTTTTACGACATCCATACTAATATTATAAATGGGAAAGTGTGTGTGTCTCTTTGTTTGTCCGTCTTTCACGGCAAAATGGAGCGTAGCGTAGTTGAAGGGATGGAAAGTGACATAGGCTACTTTTTGTCCCTTTCTAACGCGAGCGAAGCCGATGGCAAAGTAATAACTTCAGTATCAATAAAATTACGTGTTAAAAATATAACATTATAAGTATAATAACAGAATCACAAAAACATGTCACAGTTCGTAAAAATGCTAAGAGGATTTTATTTACAAATTCTACACCTGTAAAACTTTTTTATTTCTACCATACAAATCCATGCTGAATGTCAGCAACAAACGTGCAAAAGTTAAATAATATTTACTATGAATAAACGCAGACGAGTTTATTGTATACCTACAAAACGAAAACTGCGTCGTATTTATTTATTTCGCAAAAAAATTGGCAAAGTCCTCCTAGATCACATGACCACAGACTAGAATGATACGCTTTTAAACTGCACGCCTTCTTGTTGTTCATTGCATGTGGCTCGTCTTTTTTAAACGATGACGTTCTAATTCTGCCAACATAGTTTTGCCGTCGGTGAAATTTTTACTCCTACTAAGTTCTTTGCTATAAGTTTGTCTATGAGTGTAGAAGTAAGTTTGTAGTTTGAGTTAGACAAAGAACAGTGTTGCAATTTTGACAGTTGATTGAACTTTGCTTCTAAGAAACTTTGCACGTGCTTGTCTGTTTGGGGTTCCGTCGTTTTCGCAGGTCTTGTTTAATTTGCAACGGACGTTCTCAGGTTTTAAACATTAGTGGTTGCTTAATTGATTTTAAATAAAACTAGCTTTTGTCCGCGGCTTCGCTCTTAGAAAGAGACAAAAAATAGCTCCATCCCTTCAAGCATCTCCACTTAAAAATCACGTCTATTCGTCGCTCTGTATCGCCGTGCACATGATACGTGATACACAAACAGACACACATTCTTTCCCATTTATAATATTAGTATGGATCCTGCTACAATTAGCATTTGTAGCGTTGTACTCAAATACGCTGATAGTAAAAGAGTGGGCTAAATTGTGCTATTATTTTATCTTTTGTAACGTCGAGTCCTTTTTTGTTAAAGTCTGGACACCTTCATTTGTGAGTGTGTTTAGTAAAACGTTCCACTTTATCGGTTACCAATAACGCGAGATTTACTTGTATCTTTACATGAATAAACTGACAAAGCGGCTTTATTGCAATCAACAAAGTGGGACGTTTTCCTGTGCACACATTTAGTAATTTCAAGGTGTGTTCGTCTACAGTAGAGCTCACAGAACCACTAGTTATGGGCCCTAACTTGTCAAAAGTATTCACACAAAAGTAATATTACTTGTGGTGGTTAGTGCACCTTATCACTGAATGTTGTCTAGCGGTATGATTAGTTCGCTGGATTTTATTCAAGTTCAAAAGTCATCTTAAGATAAAGATAAAGAGATAAAGAGATATTTATTTGCGAAAATGTAGTGTTAACCATAGGTGGACAGAATTAATAATGTGCGTACATTTTGCTTGAAGAAGCATGCAAAATATTCTTATAAGCTAGGTACTAAATCTAAACATTATATACAAAAGTATGTTGTACAAGCCTAGTCTACACATATTAGACATTATTAATTCAATTATTCATATTAAAATTCTGATTACTGTTAATTCATATATGAAATTCATATTATTATTAAAATCCTATTATTATTATTCATTCATTCATTTACAGATGCCAAATATTCGTCTATTTTTTCTATATTTAAAACAGTTCCTTTTCTAAATTAAAATTTATACAATTTACATTTAAATTTGAGGCGCGAAAATTGTCAGAGTTCGACTATTTTTTACTCATCTAGTTGGGTACTTTTTCTACGACCAGATAGTTTTTTTGACGCAAAGGTTTGCACTGTCAGCTCAGCTGCCCAAAGCCTTCCTGCACACGCGCGCAGTATCGTTATAACAATGCGTTGCCATGGTTACAGAGCCAAACAATCCGTTTACAGTTTTTTCGATACTGCGCGCATGCGCGGAAAGCCGGCGGACGCTGGCTTGGGGAATAGACTTTTATGTAGGGTTTTAAAGATCTATGCACGACCCTGTAAATGACGAATAACAGTTCGGGAGTAGAAAAAATATTTTAATTGTCATGCATAGTATGTTATTTTAAAAAAAAAGCTGTCTTAGAGTGATAGGGATAACATAAATCAGAGCCGTGTCTAGATTGATAAATTGTGGTTGATGCCTTATTTTTGAATGAATTTATGTTCAATTTGACAAAGAGACTAATCTCATAAATATATAATGCTGGCAATGTCAACACTTTTAACTCGTGGAAGAGAGGTCGACAGGGTTGTAGTTGATGCACACCACATATAGCTCGTATACATTTCTTTTGTAGCAGAAATACCTTTTGCATATTGCTACAGTTACCCCAAAGTACTATGCCATAACGCAAATTGGACATTACGTGCCCGTTAAGTAAACACTCGTGTGACCCCACGATAGGACGCACCTAATCTATGTACATTAAATATGTATATCTAAAACTTCGACTTGTCTGACCCAATCATTAGAGATAGCTAAAATAAAGATAATATGACACCCTTAATGATCTCATTATTTTGTTTGCATTTAGTTAATACTTAATACTTACATAAAATATTAATGGTCGATATATATATATATATTTTAAATAGCCCGTTTATGTGGCCCACTGCTGGGCAAAGGCGTGATTTCCACAGCTCCCGTTGGTGTGCTCTTTCTGGCCAATTAGTCATGAAGGTGTCAAAGTCGTCCCGCCATCTCCGTCTGGGCCTTCCACGTCCGCGCTTAATTTGAGGCATCCACTTGGTGGCTATGCTGGCCCACCTATCCGGGTGCATACGACAAACGTGGCCTGCCCAGTCCCACTTTAGTCTGGCGGTCTTCTCCCCCACATCAGCTATTCGTGTTTTGGAGCGCAGACGTGCGGTTGATATATATTCTGTCACAAAAGTTTGTCAGTAAATAAGAACAAAGAAAACTATAGGTATCCTTTTCTCTAGCACCCTAAACAAAAAAAAAATATAGGACATTCTTACACAGATTGACTGAGGCCCATGGTAAGCTCAAGAAGGCTTGTGTTGTGGGTACTCAGACAACGATATATATAATATATAGATACTTATATACATAGAAAACATCCATGACTCAGGAACAAATATCTGTGCTCATCACACAAATAAATGCCCTTACCGGGATTCGAACCCGGGACCGCGGCGTAGCAGGCAGGGTCACTACCGACTGCGCCAGAGCGGTCGTCAAAAGGATGCATATAGTTTTCTTTGTTCTTATTTACTGACAGACTATATTTATAAATCTGTTATCCGTGTTGTCTTGTATGGAAGTGAGTGCCGGGCCGTCAAGAAGAAGGATGAGAGAAGTCTGCATGTGAATGGAATGAGAATGTTGCGATGGATGTGTGGTGTGACAAGACTGGATAGGATTCCGAATGAGTATATAAGAGGAAGCCTGAAAGTAGCGCCAGTGACAGAGAAGGTGAGAGGAAGCAGATTAGCATGGTATGGGCATGTAATACGGAGGGATGAAAGCAATGTTATAAAACGAGTGATAAATATGAAGGTGGATGGCGACAACGGTAGTGGAAGGCAGAAAAAGATGGATGGAATGTGTGAACAATGATATGAGAGTGAAAGGTGTTAGTATGGTATTAGCCGTAGAACCGACAACCGTTGGGGTAAACGAGTTCTTGAGTGGAGACCGCGTCTCGGCAAGCGTAGTGTAGGACGGCCTCAGGCAAGGTGGAGCGACGATTTGCGCAGGATGGCTGGCAGCAGCTGGATGCGAGCAGCCGAAGATCGGAAACGGTGGCGTGAAATTGGGGAGGCCTATGTCCAGCAGTGGACTGCGATAGGCTGATGATGATGATGATGATGATGGAAATGACGGCTGATAGACAGGAATGGAGGAGGAAAATCTGCTGCGAATTAATGGTCGACATACGTAGAAGTACAATTTTGACTGTAAAATTGAAACTGTCGTAAAACGTCGTCGTACGACACACGTGCGAAGAACAAAATCAATACCCGTGGCGATTAAAACTCTTTGGTCGCGTTTTAATTTATTGCCACTCGTTTCGAATTTACCGCACTTGTATCATAAATACGTTTTACAAGTAGAAGTTCTTTACCTAAAGTTATATCAGTGTTATCATACGTTTATCATACGATACGAATATGACTTGAACTTGTGTGTCAGTTAGATGTATAAGAAGTTTTACCAAGTATATGGCTAGTTTCATTAAACAATAGTGAATAGCAAAGTATAATAATTTTAATTGGAACCCAATTCTAAACTACGCGTTTACCTTAACGCGACCTTGATTTAACGCTTCCCATGCAAAAAACTAGCCCGGCCGTGCAATAATTGTCTATGAGTAATGCTGACTGAATTGAACCAATGGTTGCAAACAACTGCATATTGGCAAGGGGAGTCAAACATTCCTGAAATACTAAAGCTAAATATACACCTGCAAGTTATTGCCGCAAGTTTGAAACTAGGGATGTTACGAATATTTGCATTCGCATTCGCATATGCGAATGATTCGCATTCTTTTAAACATTTGCATTGACATTCGCATTCGCTTCAAACGATGCGAATGTTTTGCGAATGCGAATGTGTGTAAGTCGCAGCTTGTTCCTCGCCCGCGCCGGCCGCTCCAATTGCTACTTGTCGACTGTCGACTCGCGCATGCGCAGATAGGTCAAATTCGTACGGCGTGAAGTTCGTACTCGGCATTTTGACCAATAGTAAGCGTTTTAAATTTTTTACCTAGCGGGTTGTTGGTGATTGCTTGGTTTTTGTTTTGGTTTTTTATGAAATTCAGCGATATTCGCATTCGCATTCGCATTCGCACATTCGCATTCTGAATATTCGCATTCGCATTCGCATTCGCGAATGTGACACATGCGACATTCGTGACATCCCTATTTGAAACAGAGGTATATGCAAGAAAGAGATGTAGATATTTGCCACTCACTCTTATCCATAGTTGCGTCACAAAACTTGCAACAATAACTTGCAGGTGTAAATTCAGTGAGCCTTTAATGTGTTATTCGTTAATTGTTAGTGACAAATATCGTAATGACATATAATATAATTATTTTCTGTCCTCCGGCCCGAAAACCTAAAATTTCAGGCCGCCGCGCTAAACGAAGTTACGATTTCCCTGCTCCGTCTAACAGAAAAATAGTGTACACAACTACACACCTTGGCCAGTATATGAGAAAGCCTCAGATCACATGTTTTTACTTTAGTGGCCTCGACAAATTCAACCAAAAGAAAACTTAGCCGATTTTTAGATTTTTATCGATTCTACAAACCAAAGCTTATAAGTTAAAGCTGCTTTTTTAGGGTTCCGTAGCCAAAATGGCAAAAACGGAACCCTTATAGTTTCGTCATGTCCGTCTGTCCGTCTGTCCGTCTGTCCGTCTGTCACAGCCGATTTACTCGGAAACTATAAGTACTACAGTGATGAAATTTGATGGGAATATGTGTTGTATGAACCGCTACAAAATTATGACACTAAATAGTAAAAAAAAGAATTGGGGGTGGGGCCCCCATACATGTAACTGAGGGATGAAAATTTTTTTTCGATGTACATACCCGTGTGGGGTATCAATGGAAAGGTCTTTTAAAATGATATAAAGTTTTCTAAAAAACATTTTTCTTAAAGTGAACGGTTTTTGAGATATCAGCTCTCAAAGTCGTAAAAAGTATGTCCCCCCCCTCTATTTTTATAACTACGGGGTATAAAATTCTAAAAAAAATAGAGGTGATGCATGCTAATTAACTCTTTCAACGATTTTTGGTTTGATCAAAGTATCTCTTATAGTTTTTGAGATAGGTTGATTTAACTGTAATTTTGTTTATTATATTTGCTGCTACGGAACCCTTTGTGCGCGAGCCCGACTCGCACTTGGCCGGTTTTTTTTTGTCTATTTGCCTAAGACCAAAGGTTGCGAACAACTGCATCGTGACCAGGGGGGCGCAACCTTCGGTGAGTTTATTTCCGTATGGGTGATTCACTGCAGTTTTTTGCCTACGGATTTATTACTATACTGAACTAATATTGCTTTATAAAAAAGTCTATTACGATAGAAGTATCAACTGGCCTTGAAATTGTATGTATTTACAATGAAATAAAAGAAAAGAAAAGTCAATTCTATTGTATTTAGGGTCTAATGATTATTTTATGACGGACAGATATAAAATTACTGTGTTTGATTACACAGGCCTATTCGAACGTACATTGACATCAGAAATTAGAATTAATCATATTAGGCCCAGAAAAAAGTTTTTCATATTTTCTATGTAACAAGTTGTAAAATAATAGTAATAAAAAAATGTTGTAAAATAAGACTGGTCTGCCCTAATGGGTCTATGATCATGGGCTCGATTTCCGGTAAGGGCATTTATTTGTGTGATGTGATGAGCTTTGTTCCTGAATCTTAGGTGCTGTCTAGAATTGTTTATACATACCGTAGTCTGAGGCTGCATAACGCAAGTATTCTTGAACTTAATCTATGTAAGAAAGTCATTTGATATTTAAAAATGTATCTATCACTTTCAAATAAGTACATACCTAACAGTACTCCTGTTGAACCTTTTTATGCGCTCCTTGCAAAGTTTACTTTGTTACTAAACCAAGTTCATTAAAAGGCAAGTTATTTTAAGACTAATCAATAATCGGTACTTTAAACATCTCGTCTTTAAATTCTACATTATGATACTCCGAAATAAAATTAGCTTATCTACTGAATGAAGTTTTTGTTCCCATTGGATGTGTAATAAAAAAAATTAACATTAACAGAAATTTAGTACGTAATGGTTATTTAAAAATATAAAATATTTCTACTAGTGAGTGGATGTAGCACCGTAGAATTTGAATTTATCAAAAATTCTTTCTTTTCAGTTTAGAGTTCAAGATGGCAGTTTAAATAAGGTATGTTGTTAGATACTTAATAGTTTAGATACAGATATACAAATATACATAGGACAGTAGAGTCCGATACATTATTTTATACATATTTTAACATTAACGTCGAATCGAACTTGGCATTAAATATTAAATACATTTCTACAAAAATTTGGTCATCACAGTTGTTGTTTCACTTAGTTTCACTGTATATCCTCTTGGTCTCTCTTGATGACAATTATAGTGCAAAAAAATCGTACATTCGACCACTCTCTTACGAGGTGCGTACTACCGCTAATTACCCACTGCGCTCCCCACATGTCTTCAACACATGTTAAGGTCATTGAACTATTTGAATTTCGATCACGTACAAAGAAGCTGCAAGTGAGTGAATTTTTAACTAGTAACAAATGACTGAGAGGCGATAAACCACCAAGTGACTATGACCCTCCTTTCCCCGCGTTCGGACGCCATACGCGGGTCGACGCGGGGCGTATCCGAAGTAAGTTAAGGGTAGGGTTACACTGGTCGGTTCGAGTTACGTTTGGCGACGCAGTTTGTTGTTAGGGGGATATTTCTCGCATAATTGGCCCCCGGCCGGTCGCAGCGTTACGTCATCTTTATCGTGTGCGTTTGGAATGTGGCTCGGCGAATAGGTTAAATAGATAAATTAATGGATTTAATAGCTATCGAACTTGAACTTTTGTTTTAACGTTAACTTTTGGTTTTAAGTTATAATGGTTGTTTACTGGGTTTGTGTTTTGCGAATTAATAACAGTCTTTGTTGAATGTCTTATATATAGATATAGTCTAGTCATTTATCATCATCATATCAGTAGTCTATCGCTGCTGGGCGTAGGTGTTCCTTCAACAAAGGTCCCCCCATAAGTACCGGTCGTTCCCTAATCGCTACCTCGTTAGTCATAACGACATTATTATTTGAGCCTTATTTTCTTAACGAACACGTACCTAAAACTGTAAGATGAGTATTGTCTCATTGCGAGTATAGGTCAGAAAAGATATTTTCTACATTAAAATACTCTTTTAAATTTTCTTTTTATTGTATTTATATTGGCTCCTTTAAACTATTAGTAGTGTAATGAGTACTTGTGCCGTGGTTTCGCGCCCCCTTTTCGATAGTGTTGCGGCAACAGAGCGCCCCACATTAAAAAAAACTCTGGGGCCCATTTCTCGAAGCTACAAGTTACAATTGGTTGTCAATATCTAATAATGACAAGTTGGAAAGAGACTTCCGCTTGTAATTTGTAACTTTCAGTATTGAAAAATGGGCCACTGGTCTAGCAACCATGATAAGCAGGGCGTTCCAAAACCCGGCCTGCCAAACGTTCTAATCCGACCCGCGATGCGTACGGCTAAAGTAACCTAAAGAAAACGGGCCTGGCAATTTTATTTACTACCCAATAATGGTGTCCCACTGCTGGGCAAAGGCCTCACCCCTTGACTTCCAATGACTACCGGTTGCGTACCTCGTCCGGCCAGTTAGTGAGGAAGGTATCTAGGTCGTCCCGCCATCTCTGCTTGCCTGCAAAAATGAAGAAAATAAAAAAGTTTGGAAACTTCAAATTAAGGGTGAACAGGCATCTTTTGGGCGAGCTTACTTCATCGTAGGCCACGTCTTTGCCTTTGTCAAGTCTGTGGCCAAGAGCAAGCCCATTTATAAAAAAAAAACTCCTTAAGGACCGACTGGGACTGAGGACCTCCGTCATTCACGGTCTAGTATTCACGACAAAGCTGTATTGTACTGATATAAAACAAGTTAAGCGGCTATAAAAGGTAATCCAGGCTGGTGCTAATTCTATGAAGCGAGTAGCGTAGGGGCGTGCGCCATTCAGTCTCATAAATTATGACGTGTACTTCAAGTTAGCGGGGATACTTAGGTTAAACATTTTTTATTGAGGTTTGAGACAAAAAAAAATAAAATTACTGTCAATGGATACTCGTGATTTATAAATGTGAAGTTTTGAGTAAAAAAAGATTGATAAACAAATACAAAAATATTTACATAAAAAAAATATTAGAAAAACAAGTGTACGAGTAACTTAATCAAGCACCTATATAATTAAATTGGGATACAACTTCAAAATATATGAATATATTTAAAACATGTGTCAAAACCAAACGATTGTCATGAATACGCTGCACGCTGTCCGACTTTCAAGTAAATTTAACAAAAGCTCAAATTAAATTGTTTATGAGTCGTGCCATCCTCACTATGGATGTCCTCTATTTCAAATGACCTGACTCTCTGTAACCAGCCTTCTAAGAAAATCCCTCCTAGACCTAATTCTGTATGAAAGCACGCGGGTTTGGTCCTAAGTCGCAATAGTCGCAATCCTTTCAGCCCTATTCTAAACACATAACCCGTGCGGTCCCAGTCAGTAGGGATGAAAAAAAGGTTGTTTATGGTCGGAAAAGTCTGAGATTGCGGGACTATTCGGGTAGGTTGGAAAGTAAAGGGTGATTTAGGCGTTCGAACTCGTAATCGATTTTAGTTAAATTGCGGAGGTTACATACCTATTATCATACAGCTTACTAGATATTTACATTTTTTTTTGTAATTATTTTTTATACAAAAAACTTACAAATAAATTGTAAGAACTGGACTTTTCTCTATTCAGGAACATATTTTATTATTGGTATCATTACTTTTATGAGCAAAAAAGTGTATTTTTATGATGCGCTTTATAACTAACAATACATATGGGCATTGCCGATTCATGAGGTTTTAACCCCATTCCTGATCAATAAATATCAATTAAATAATCAACTCTTTGGCGGTTTTTCTGTAAAACAAGCCCTGCTAGCTTAAATGACATTCGCAAGCCGTCAGCCGTCAATGGGCACTTCATCCCCAGCTGCCCGACACCTGAACTTAGTCGACTGCACAAAGACAACTTGCGAACTTATACCAACTTTTCTTGAGAGGCCAATTCAGACTTACACTGAGCTAACTGAATGATACCGGGCACGCGGGCGTTTCGCTCATAGGTACAGTCGAGTTCATAAATATGTGTACATTTCTTCAACTTAACTCGTTGCGATAAGGTGAAAATGGACACATATGAACACGACTGTACAGTCGCCAGCCAAATCGGAGCTGCCAAAGCTATCATAAATATCGGAACACGCACTGACTTGAAAATAGCGACCTGATGGTACGTAAGGGCTCGAGTGGACGGCGCGCGAACTCGCGTGCGATTTTAGTTACATTGCTGCCTGTTCAGGTTACATACAATTCAGCACACCAATGAAATATCGCAATGTAATGAAACTCGGACACTTCTCGCACTGTGTTAATGTGCCCTAATATATCGAGCGAGAGGCACGCGTAGTTGATATCATTAAGGTATAATTCTGATGGCGTAAGTTTGAATCGGGTCGTCGGGTGATTAGCGCGACTTTCAGAAACTGTCGGCGCTTTGCCTAATTGACGGCTGGATTGTGTAACTTTTTAAAGGACCAAGCTTGGATGAATTAGCTGTGGTTAGGAAGTTTGCACTCGTAAGTTTTGACGGCTATATTAGCAGCTGTTTTAAGCACGACCGTAAAAACCTCGAACTTTGATAACTTTCGACCTACTTACGACCAGCTAAAGCCCAAGCTTTTGATGTGCTGTTTTCTGTAGTTTCTTTAGCTGTCTTACTAATTGGGCTCAGGTATTATATTTTTTTTTTATTGCTTGTTTGTTGGAAATATGAGGTATTTATTGTTGTTTCAATAATTAATAATTACAATCGTGATATTTGCCTTGTGATATTATATTATAAATATAAAGTAAATTCTGCTGTTATGTTCAGAAATATTATATTTGATTTTAGATATTGCTAGCATGGATGACTGGATATGTTTTCGTCGATTGCGAGAAATCCTCAGCTAACTACACTTGAAACTAAGAGGCCTTTCAATTTGGCTCATAATTGGCGTCGTTCGGCTAGGCGGATGATGTTCGAGTGCTTTTAATTACAGTAGAAGTGTTTGGTGCTGGTAATATAATGTTGGGAATAGCTGGCGGGTCCCGGAGGCGCGGATTAGGCCGCCGGTGGGGTTGCAGGCTCCCGGCTCACCTTGGAGAGTAATTATAATGATCGGCGCCTGAGCCCTAGTCTGGGCCGGGACTCCTTCCTGGAGAGGCGTGCCGGGCGACGGGGTGGCGCAGCGGAGGTACGCCCACGCACTTCCGTCCCTCTTCCGCCTCCGAGACAGCCGTAGGCTCAGCTAGCCGCCTCTCGCTTGCACGTCCCGTCGTGACCCCCACGCCCCCACGCACTGTAATAACCCAATTTGTAAGAACCCCCCATTTTCAAGGACGGCCGTCGGTCTTTATGGCGGCGGCGACGGCGGCGTCGATTCCCCGACCTTGTTTATTCCAGTTTCTTTTTGTTTAGGAACTGGCTCGGCTTATTTTGGTACGTCTACCGGGCTAGGTCTAGGTTGTTTTGTGTGTGTCGACATCGACTGCCTGCGCCGGGTTCATTAAGCGACTTCCCGAGCAATTAGACATGATCTTGGTAGTAATTTCGCATCTCCGTTCCTTAGGACGAGTGAGTCTAGTCTGGAGGTTTTTGTTATGAACGGGAATTGAAGGCGACGTTTTCTCAGGGGTGGTACATTATTTTGCATGATTTATGGAATAAGAGTGAAGCGTGCCCGTGCGAGGCCTCATTTGTTTAAGTCGTTGTAAAGTTCAAGGTCGTCGGCAACACCCTTATCAAAACCCGTCCTTTAGGGTCGTCTAGACGGTTCCTCACCTCAACCCTTTAAGGGGTCCAGTCAATTTATGAATTGAGCGAAATAAAGATTCTGGGTTACATTTGTGGGTATTGTGTTTCTTTTGTTAGGGATACCTTAGGATTGATACGTGGATTGGATAATAGATATTGAATCCTTATGGCTTTGTGGCAATATATAGGATAGGATAAGGAATATTTCCGGGTTTATATCTTTAAATATGTTTCTGTTGTAACACGTGTTTTAGGTGACAGACATCCATTGAATAATGTGTCAGATGGTAATGATCTCTTTGTTAGTGTTAACTCATAATAATGCTAATACAATTGCGTTTGTGTTTATTCCGGAGGTATTTTGCTGAAACTTCTCTTGTATCTAATTTAATGAATGAAGCTAATTAGTTATTATACCTGTTTTGTTCTGTGTCCCTTTAGGATAGGTTCTAAATTAAGTTTACACGTTTTTCAGCACCGGTTAGTAATATATTATTTTAGTTTATTAGGTATTTAAGATTTTTAGAATAATTAGGTCCATATGCGTAGTTATTTCTTGAAATCATTTTGTAGATCATGAAACATAACTATGGAAACGGATTAAATCGCGTATAATGAATTTAAAATAGTTTCAGTAGTTTTGTTTCATGAGTAACTATCGCGGTAACTGAAGACATTATCACTTTGTAGATGTTTAGGTGAACACGAGTAGGTAGGTATTTTACAAAAACATATCAGTTTATGTTTGTATCAGTGTTCCTTGCTTTACATATATGTTTATATTTATATAAAATGAAATAAAATACAATCACAATGAACAAAGTCGAAGTCTGTTATTCAGTATTCCAATAAAATTGTCCTATATCGTAAATTTCAAAATTAAATTTGTAACGTCAGAGTTTTAAAGCATCAGCTTAAAATTAATCCTAAATTAACATTTCCAAGTAAACAATTTAAGCATGATCTATTTACACAGGATGTTCGTCTGAAAATCCGACGCAGGCCCTTTGATATTCAAGTCGTAGGCATTCTAGACAGTCGACACCCGTTTCGACGCTGAGTCGTCTCCCTCCCACCTAGAATCTTCCTGGTCCATTCTTAATCTCAAAAATGTAATGTCAATCCAAGAAAATGATATCATATCAGCGCTTTATCGCCCGCTACTTGCATAGGCCTTTCTTCTAGTAGGCCACTTGGCCCGGGCCTAAGCTAGTCTTATCCAGTTGAAAATGGCATGCTTGATATTTTAATACCTGTAACTATCTACTTTCTCTGTTATGAAGTCACACAATAGTTTACTGCGACATAAACGCGTGTTACTTGTGTCAGCGCAATCTAATGTGTAGGAACATATGTATGTATGGGTTTATAGAGAATAAGCGCTGGTAACCTAGCGGTAAGTACGTGCGACTTTCGTTCCGGAGGTCGCGGGTTCGAACCCCGGCTCGCACCAAGGAGTTTTTCATAATTTATTTGCGAAATGTCATTTGATATTTTGCCAGTCGCTTTTCGGTGAAGGAAAACATCGTGAGGAAACCGGACTAAATACTAATTCCAATAAGGTCTAGTTTACCCTTCGGATGGAAGGTCAGATGGCAGTCGCTTTCTTAAAAAGTAGTGCCTACGCCAAATCTTGGGATTAGTTGTCAAAGCGGACCCCTGGCTCCCATGAGCCGTGGCAAATGCCGGGATAACGCAAGGAGGATGATGATGGGTTTATAGAGAATATTATTGTGCCTTCTTACAATATAACACTGTGTGTGGGAGTGCTGCCGGAACAGCAGAAGCGGCTGATCCATACAAGCTGATTCCCACAGGCTTGCCTAAAATTGATTACTAGTAAAATACCTAATGTAAAGGTAGGTTTCTTTTTGCTCAGTGTTGCCTAGCAAAAATTTTCACCAGCCGCCACTGCGGAAATCTGCGGAACAGTAACCTGCAGCTCCAACTCCAGGTAACTGGGCTGAATGAACACGACAAGTGATTGACAACCCGCCTGCTTCCGACCGGGCGTCCCTACACTACATCTACAGTATAACACTTAAGGACTATTCATATTCATATTCATTTATTCATGCTTTCACATAAGTATACAATAATGGGTAGGTACACGTTATATGACACCCTGTTAGGGCATAGCAGGCAAACCTATGATCTAGAACTTAAATACTAATCTATCCTAATGAAAATACATACTAGTTAACAATAAAAACAATATATACAAAGCTTAATCACAGTAAATTATATCATTAATTTAAATTTTAAATTTCTTTGTCTAGCAAAATTATAATAACATTTCCCTATAAGTTGATTTTTTAGTTTATTTAAGAAAGTATTGGTGTTTTTCTCTTCTTTTAATTTATTGCTTAATTTGTTATATATCTTGATAGACATGGAGTGTGGACTGTCACTATGGACTAAAGGGTCTAAGGGTCTAAGATAACTCTTGCTATCACCCTGTACCAACCAAACCAAATACGAACCAAAACAATTTCAATGTAATTTTAATACGCTATTTAAACGGGCCCAGATAAGAGTCCCCAGTCAGCATTTCAATTGAAGACGAAGAAAGGTGAAAAATTAGCGCCTTTCGTACTTATTCGATTGACCTCAAGGCAAAAAAGTCTTAAGTGCTATTTGGTCAGTCGACAGTTACGGCGTTTTTGCTATAGATGCCTGAATCTCGATGACTTTGATGGTTTAATTCAGGCCAGACGCGGGGTAGCCCTGGGACAGGCTGAAGACAGAGAGTTGTCAATTTTCTTTTTTTATTGGTTTCACATTTTCTACTGTTTTTTTAGTTTCGATAAGTGATGCAAAAGAGTTTGGAACTTCCAGTTTGGACACTTTTGACTTTCCATAGAATACGTGGTTCTAACTTCACAATTCCAACTTATATTAAGTACCCAATATATATACTTACTGTATTAATAGACCCAGAGCCCAGGCCCGCCAGACCTTCCTCAAATTCTCAAGGATGAAACTTTGGGACAATGTAGAGTTCATATCGGCGTTTAATGTGTGCATATTTTCTAGTTCGGCCCATCGGCCAATTTTTTGCTATCAAGTGATGAAGGTGAAAAAAAAAAGGGCTTACTTTCCTTAAATTCTCAAGGCTGATTTTTATATATGTGTTAGAGCACGTTGTTAGAAATTGGTTATCATCAATGCCAGACCGTTTCCGCCGGCCATAACTTTTACCAGACGCGACAAAGTTGGCAAAAAACGACTCTAACTTACCTCATTTTCTCAAGCCTGATTTTGATATATGATACGCAGGGACCTGTAACCAGACCGTTTGTAAGCAGCCAGACCAATCGGATGGACCCAACCATCTGCCAGACCGACTTAAAGTTTCGATATGAGCATTAGTAGAATTGAAATATTCCGGGTCTATAAAAGCTAAAAACTTGAATTTTCTACATTAAGCTACGTGTATATTGTATACTTGACGTAATAAGCGACTTTCAAAAATTTTACTTCGAAGGAAATAGAAAAATGAAAGTTTATATGTGGTGCAAGATTAATTTTAAGCTATGAATTTTATTTACACTGCGTAAGTACATGTGTATTTTATTATAAACATAACTTTTACCAGACGCGACAAAGTTGGCAAAAAACGACTCTAACTTACCTCATTTTCTCAAGCCTGATTTTGGTATATGATACGCAGGGACCTATAACCAGACCGTTTGTAAGCAGCCAGACCAATCGGATGGACCCAACCATCCGCCAGACCGACTTAGTTTCGATATGAGCATTAGTAGAATTGAAATATTCCGGGTCTATAAAAGCTAAAAACTTGAGTTTTCTACATTAAGCTACGTGTATATTGTATACTTGACGTAATAAGCGACTTTCAAAAATTTTACTTCTAAGGAAATAAAAAAATGAAAGTTTATATGTGGTGCAAGATTAATTTTAAGCTATGAATTTTATTTACACTGCGTAAGTACATGTGTATTTTATTATAAATATAACTTTTACCAGACGCGACAAAGTTGGCAAAAAACTACTCTAACTTACCTCATTTTCTCAAGCCTGATTTTGGTATATGATACGCAGGGACCTGTAACCAGACCGTTTGTAAGCAGCCAGACCAATCGGATGGACCCAACCATCCGCCAGACCGACTTAAAGTTTCGATATGAGCATTAGTAGAATTGAAATATTCCGGGTCTATAAAAGCTAAAAACTAGAATTTTCTACATTAAGCTACGTGTATATTGTATACTTGACGTAATAAGCGACTTTCAAAAATTTTACTTCTAAGGAAATAAAAAAATGAAAGTTTATATGTAGTGCAGGATTAATTTTAAGCTATGAATTTTATTTACACTGCGTAAGTACATGTGTATTTTATTATAAATATAACTTTTACCAGACGCGACAAAGTTGGCAAAAAACGACTCTAACTTACCTCATTTTCTCAAGCCTGATTTTGATATATGATACGCAGGGACCCGTAACTAGACCATTTGTAAGCGTGTCCCTGCGTATCATATATCAAAATCAGGCTTGAGAAAATGAGGTAAGTTAGAGTCGTTTTTTTCCAACTTTGTCGCGTCTGGTAAAAGTTATATTTATAATAAAATACACATGTACTCACGCAGTGTAAATAAAATTCATAGCTTAAAATTAATCTTGCACCACATATAAACTTTAATTTTTTTATTTCCTTAGAAGTAAAATTTTTGAAAGTCGCTTATTACGTCAAGTATACAATATACACGTAGCTTAATGTAGAAAACTCAAGTTTTTAGCTTTTATAGACCCGGAATATTTCAATTCTACTAATGCTCATATCGAAACTTTAAGTCGGTCTGGCGGATGGTTGGGTCCATCCGATTGGTCTGGCTGCTTACAAACGGTCTAGTTATAGGTCCCTGCGTATCATATATCAAAATCAGGCTTGAGAAAATGAGGTAAGTTAGAGTAGTTTTTTGCCAACTTTGTCGCGTCTGGTAAAAGTTATATTTATAATAAAATACACATGTACTTACGCAGTGTAAATAAAATTCATAGCTTAAAATTAATCTTGCACCACATATAAACTTTCATTTTTTTATTTCCTTAATTTATTAAATAATAATAAATACTGAATAATAATTAAGCTATAAATGTGATTTTGGATAGCTACATATTGAGCCACAGGCCATCAAATATATGATGCATATAAATATTTATTTAAGATCACCAACAGACAATACATCATTCAAACATTTTTTTAAACATTCATTAATTTAAAGTTAGATGTTCGTCCAATTATAGGTAATCATTATCACATCTTACTACAACATTATATACAGAGTGGGGCCTGTAACAAAGGCGAAGAATTGAACTCTAGGCTATTCTAGGCTATCAATATTTGTTCGGCGACTTTTAAAAATAACTTGTATTTTGATTTTTATCACCCTTGAAAGTTTTTTCTAAGAGGTAATGTATTGCGAATTCTGTTAAGTCTAAAGTGTGACAGACAACGTCAATGACAACAATAATGGCGTACATTGAAGCTAATATTTATTTTGTATGAAAAATTAAATATTTAAAGACTTCATAATTTTTAAAAGTCACTGAACAAATGTTGATCAGTATAAGGAGAATAGCCTACATTCCAATACTTCACCTTTGTCACCTTTGTTATAACTAGACCATTTGTAAGCAGCCAGACCAATCGGATGGACCCAACCATCCACCAGACCGACTTAAAGTTTCGATATGAGCATTAGTAGAATTGAAATATTCCGGGTCTATAATAGCTAAAAACTTGAATTTTCTACATTAAGCTACGTGTATATTGTATACTTGACGTAATAAGCGACTTTCAAAAATTTTACTTCTAAGGAAATAAAAAAATTAAAGTTTATATGTGGTGCAAGATTAATTTTAAGCTATGAATTTTATTTACACTGCGTGAGTACATGTGTATTTTATTATAAATATAACTTTTACCAGACGCGACAAAGTTGGCAAAAAACGACTCTAACTTACCTCATTTTCTCAAGCCTGATTTTGATATATGATACGCAGGGACCCGTAACTAGACCATTTGTAAGCGTGTCCCTGCGTATCATATATCAAAATCAGGCTTGAGAAAATGAGGTAAGTTAGAGTCGTTTTTTGCCAACTTTGTCGCGTCTGGTAAAAGTTATATTTATAATAAAATACACATGTACTTACGCAGTGTAAATAAAATTCATAGCTTAAAATTAATCTTGCACCACATATGAACTTTAATTTTTTATTTCCTTAGAAGTAAAATTTTTGAAAGTCGCTTATTACGTCAAGTATACAATATACACGTAGCTTAATGTAGAAAATTCAAGTTTTTAGCTTTTATAGACCCGGAATATTTCAATTCTACTAATGCTCATATCGAAACTTTAAGTCGGTCTGGCGGATGGTTGGGTCCATCCGATTGGTCTGGCTGCTTACAAACGGTCTAGTTATAGGTCCCTGCGTATCATATATCAAAATCAGGCTTGAGAAAATGAGGTAAGTTAGAGTAGTTTTTTGCCAACTTTGTCGCGTCTGGTAAAAGTTATATTTATAATAAAATACACATGTACTTACGCAGTGTAAATAAAATTCATAGCTTAAAATTAATCTTGCACCACATATAAACTTTCATTTTTTTATTTCCTTAGAAGTAAAATTTTTGAAAGTCGCTTATTACGTCAAGTATACAATATACACGTAGCTTAATGTAGAAAATTCAAGTTTTTAGCTTTTATAGACCCAGAATATTTCAATTCTACTAATGCTCATATCGAAACTTTAAGTCGGTCTGGCGGATGGTTGGGTCCATCCGATTGGTCTGGCTGCTTACAAACGGTCTAGTTATAGGTCCCTGCGTATCATATATCAAAATCAGGCTTGAGAAAATGAGGTAAGTTAGAGTCGTTTTTTGCCAACTTTGTCGCGTCTGGTAAAAGTTATGGCCGGCGGAAACGGTCTGGCATTGATGATAACCAATTTCTAACAATGTGCTCTAACACATATATAAAAATCAGCCTTGAGAATTTAAGGAAAGTAAGCTCTTTTTTTTTTCACCTTCATCACTTGATAGCAAAAAATTGGCCGATGGGCCGAACTAGAAAATATGCACACATTAAACGCCGATGTGAACTCTACATTGTCCCAAAGTTTCATCCTTGAGAATTTGAGGAAGGTCTGGCGGGCCTGGGCTCTTGATCTATAAGTACCCAATAGGCGCCGTTGCTCTAAAAAGTTCTGTAAAATTACCAGTACGGCTACAAACAAACAGTTTAAAACTGATATAGACGCTCGTACATACCTAATAGTACGCACGTACATAACATAAAATACACGTACGTATCTCGTATAGTAAATATACTACGAGTATGCATATCGCTCGTATTCACATAGACGTATGAACGAGATATGTATATATAATGTTATCGAAAGTATTAGGGCCAGTTGCATCAACCACATTTGACAGACACATCATCGTCACGCAGCAGACGCAGAATAAAATTTAACGAACGCTTTAACGGTGACAGACGGTTTGGTGCAACCGACCCTTAGTTAACCCAATTTAACATACACAGACAAAGGTTATCTAAAATGCATTGAAGTTGTTATGCATGAAATCAAAATATCTGACTAATTAGTACCTTTTCAAGAAAATTAATAGGTACGGAATTTCTGATCTATTTCTTTGATAATATCTTTAATCTGAAAATAATTATCTAAAGTAAATTTCCTTGAATTTAGGAAAACTGATCGGAACCTTAAACTGCGAAGTAGCTGGGCTGGTTCCGTATTTAGGACACTGTTTTTGCTTAAAACCAAAAAGCAGTATGTCTCTTTCAAATTTACATGAGTGACAGACTTTTGCGTAGTTTAGTGAGTCAGGCGACGTGTAGGCGGTTTTCGTCTATTCTACAAATTCAGTATTTGGATGCTTTTACAATTACCTATGCGAAAAACGGACAGCGATATTGTCGACTGGTAAAAGAATACCCTCCTGGAAAAACAGCTAACGAAAATAACACTTTTTTAATTTTTTAGGCTACGGGTGTTTTCGTGAAAAAGTTGGGCTGGTAATAATCATTTTGTTGGGTTGTGTGTTATAAGTTTGACGAGTCTGTCTGTCTGTATGTGTATGTGTCTGTCTGTAGCGTCGTAGCTCCCGAACGGATGAACCGATTTAGATTTTTTTTTGTCTAAAAGCTGAGTAAGTCGTGAGTGTTTTTAGCCAAGTTTCATGAAAATCGGTCTACTATGTCGCGGTCGGGGTTTTTTTTTAATTTTGTGGTTAGGTTATTGACAAAGTAAATAGGACTATTAAATGGATAAATCGTAAACTGGGCTTTAAATTAGGCAGAATAGAGACAGTCTCTTCAATGGATAGCGAACAAGCAAATAAGGAGCGAAGTTGAGAGAACTTCAGGTTTAATTGGTATTACAATTAAACCTGAAGTTCTCTCAACTTCGCTCCTTATTTGCTTGTTCGCTATCCATTGAAGAGACTGTCTCTATTCTGCCTAATTTAAAGCCCAGATAACAATTAAGTTAAAACAATATGCAACTCTCTCGTATAATAACAAAATTAAACCTCTGTCCAACAGCGAAACGTATATAAATAATGCTGATTTTAATTATATCTAGTAAGCCTAGACATTTCTTTAATGCGTAGTTAATAAGCAGCTGCGTCTGTTAATAAACATGCTACAAGAATAAATAAATAAATTAGGCCTTTTAGATAATTACGTTATTAGCTTTCATAAAACATCCAAAAAGTCCTCAATTATCTTACTCAACCTTAAAATTAACTATTAACATAAAGTACTTCAAACACCTATTTATGACCATGCCCGAAGACGGTCAAAGCGGTTCTTTATCTTTTTAATATTCCCAGCTTTACCGTAGACAATTTATGGATATAACTAAATTCTACATTGTGTGCAGGGTGGAATAACTTATAACAGTATAAGCTGAAATCGAGGCCAGTCTTTCATAGGAAACTGGCTGGGAGCACGCGAGAAAACGCACGCAAGTCCAGTTTTCGTACTACATGACGCCTTATCGCGCACTAAAGCCGATACCATCGCTGACATCCTTCCATATTTCAGCCTCAGCATGCAATGGCTTCACGCCATAACCGACACAGCCCGCAATGTATAGTCATGCGCCTCGCCACCGCTTTACTGCATATCTGCAATAACCCCGCGCCCCGCCGCGCGTGCTTACACACCCCCGATAATACGACCTACGATGAAGCAATAAGGGCCGGAATCACGTGAACTTTATCACGGATAAAGTGCTATTTATTAGGTTTCCTGCCTATGAAGGATTTCATCGACGCACATTGGTGCTAAGGTTTTGTTTGCCGGCACGCAAACGGCTTTTGTTTTAGTATGCCAAATATTAAAATTTCAGCCGGCAAAACTAGTCTAAGCTTTTCAACTTTAGTTATTAACGCTCGATAGTTGGTTTCATATTTGCACATCTATGTTTGGTATCCGAATTCGATATTTGATCGGTCAGGTCGAAGCAAAACAAATCGACATAGAAACCGATAGCGAGGCGCCTAAAAAATGTCGATTTAGTCACGTAGATACGGAACATTTGTTCGCAGTGCAAGCAGACTCGCTAACGCCCTTGAAAACTCACTGTCGGAGCGCGGAAAGCGCTAGGTACGTCGTCAGAGACGTTGGCAAGCGCGAATTGCTAGCGACTTGCAAGTAGACGGGGCTATTGCCCTCCCCATTCCATTGCAAGGCCACCCAGGGCCGTATTCGGAGCCTCGTAGCCATGGCAATGAGCTCGTTGCGATAGTGACTAGCGCTCCCCGCCCGCCCGCGTCCCGCGCCGCTTATTTGAAGCTCTTTACAATAACTTCCCTCAATATCACTCCAATCTATACCTGGATATCCGAAGGTCAAATTTGCGAACTCCTAGTTTTTGGAAAAGCTTTTGACAACTTTATGTGAAACCTATTACCGATCGTATGTTGCGAAAATGTAAAGGATTAATTGCTAATTTAATGGAGCGAAAGGTCGGTATCTGACGGTAATTTAATTAAAACGTTTAATTAAAAAGGATTAGTTTATTACAACTTATTAGAGCCGGTAAAATCCGAAGGCTGTCTAGACACTGATTTAGCCTACGTGTTGTCTTAGAAAAAATGCGCATTAAAAAATTCAAAGTATAAAACAGATAGGTACTTATATTCACTGACTAAATACGTAAAAAAAACCTAAAAGTAGACCGACATATAAAAGCCTCTCTTCATATTTAATAAAACATAGCTGATTTGACCTGTCAGTACCTACGCGTTCTATTTACCTTGGTGCCTTTTTATGTGTATTTAGGTAATGTATCTTTATGTACCTTATGTTTCGAGAATACCGTAATTGAAGGAAAATATCGAATAATGTTTACGAAAGTCTCAATAAATAAGTATTTATGAGTTATGTTAAGACGATCAGAGACTCCGTGGCTTGCCCGCGGGACCCTAGTGTGTGTTTGATTTCTGACAGGCAAGTTGATAATGTATCTGTCGGTAACGCGTCCTAGATATTTGAAAATGTCGTAGAGTAGGCGTTGACTAGAGGCTTCGGAAATCATTTAAGGTAATGGATGTGGGTACTTTGTTTTAGGGTTATTAAAATTACAAAAAAAGTTAATTATTATTTATTTGAACGAAGTCGTAACAACGTGTCATGAATGTCACGATTATTATTTATTAATATAGTGTACACGTAAGTTATAGTTGGAAACGAAGTCTTTTAATTTTGCTTATAATTCGACGCTAAAGTTACTTAGACAAGTTATTTACAATTGCACTTTTATTTGGTTTTTTAGTATTTTATTAAAATTATTAAATGTCTCATTCAGTTGTGACCCGCAATTTTCCGGGACAAGTGGCGTACTAGAAGAGATTGCCTTTTATTTGGTTTTTTAGTATTTTATTAAAATTATTATGCTCAGCAAGTGGGCGCACTTTTATTTGGTTTTTTAGTATTTTATTAAAAATTTTAATAGTCATCCAGTTCTGGCAATTTTCCGGGAGGCGTAACAGTAGTGGGCGATAACAGGCTAATATGATGATGATGATGATGATGATTAAATGTCTGAAAATAACAACTTAACATGTGATAGACGATGTAGCAACGAATGAAATGTGCAGTCGCGATCATTTAAATCTACACAGCTTACACGAAAAATGATATCTAAAGCAAACTCTCATAATTATTATGAAATAATATCGTGTCATATATGTTTGTATGCGTGTGTAGATATAACTGGACGCGACTGTATTTACTTGCCTGAAACTTGCAATTTTTTAATGCTTTCTTCATAGTGTATGAGAAAGTTTGAAAAGTGATTGTTTAGTAAGTAGGTGGATATTTTTATTTATGAAACTTTTGTCAAAACGCCGTAACTAAGTTTTCCCGGTACCCATGTTTAATATGATGCTCTAGGTAAGTTTGCTTAGGATACGAAAGTCAATACATAAGCCTAAACTAAATTGAACAATGTTTCGAACGTTAGGTAAACTAGGTTAGGTTCGTTGGTAACTATAATATTTGTGATAAAAATATTTACCTTGGTTTCGGTTATAATGTAGTGTAGTTGTAGCAGTATTAAAGCGATTAGTTGTATACAAAATAAACAAAAAGACTAGAAAACTACAGGATCATATATAAAAAAAAATGCTTAAGATAAACTTCTAATTATAATATAATATAGATACATAAATAATAAATGAGAGCAGAACTGTGATTTCAATATTTAAAATGTCACATGAAAGTTTACTACTACCCTAATTTTCCATTTAAATATTTATGTATTATTAGTTGAAATTATCCCTCAGTAATGTTTGCCTTCCTGTACCTTAAGACGTTACGGGAGCGAAAATGCTAAAACGGAAAGGAGTCCCCCTTTCAATTTGGGAATTTCAGTTAAATATACTAGTGTTATTAACTAGATTTATCGAAAAAAAAAGTCCATTAAGAACAACTCAGTTAAAAGATATTGCGAAAAAATCTTTAAAATCGAGGTTCCGCTCTCGACTGTTTCCTCCTTCAAAACTTATTTAAACGGAACGAAATTTGAGAATCTGAATAACAATGAAATAATCTGTGTCGGACCGTTTAGATTTTTTGGCTAATTGTTACCGATTTTGAGTATCACACCTTTTTTGAGCCATATTGAAAAAGGCCGTTTTTAGAAATTTTTGATTGGCTCTAGCGTCTTTTAAAATAAAAATAGCAAAAAAATCAAAACGGTCCGACACAGATAAAAATAATAATAATCTTATATTGTTCCGTGATGGGAAAGACATACAAATAATAATAATCTGTGTAGAAAAAATCATTGCACTATCTTCAAAAACCAGTGAGGAAATAGTCGAGAGCGTTTGTATGGGGAATTGACCTGTATCGTATATATCGTCTTAAATTATTTAATAAATAAATGTCATCATTCATCAATCACTGTATCCGAAAATTTCTTGCAATGTTCATGTAATACTATAAAAGGTCTCCCACGCAGCATGTAATTGCTACTATACAATAAACAATTATATTTTATAAAACCTATTGCTAAAACTTTTTTTTATTCAAACAAAAATAACAATATTTAATCTACATCTAGTCTAGCATGCCAAATGCGGCCCTGCATGGATGTTCGCTGTATGCCAAGTCGCAGTTTGCTATTTTGCGCGCGGGCCTCCGAACTGCCGCCCGCGCCCGGCCCCCACCCCCGCCCCGCGCCCCCGCCCCGCGCCCTTCGATCATAGACAATGCTAGTTAGACGGGCCACTTTTTTTAAAAGGCTCATTTGGACGGCGAGGATATTCGCATGCGATTTTACTTATAATGTGGGCTAAGAGTTTTGAATGATTCACGGTTATTTTCATTAGACTTATATTGACCGGGATATAGACCGTGATTGCCTTTTTGATGTGGAATGTTGTATCAGCAAACCAGTAAAATAAGTATAGCAATATAATCAAACTCGCATGCGAGTTCTCGCAGTGTAAATAAGCATTTTGAATGCAGTTATTTACGTCGCAAGGCGTAAATTTTTGTTTAGAAAAGTCGTATTTTTAACCCCCGACGCAAAAACGACGGGGTGTTATAAGTTTGACGTGTCTGTCTGTCTGTCTGTTTGTCTGGCTATCTATGTGTGTGTCTGTGTCTGTCTGTGGCATCGTAGCTCCCGAACGGATGAACCGATTTAGATTTAGTTTTTTTTTGTCTGAAAGCTGAGTTAGTCGGGAGTGTTCTTAGCCATGTTTCATAAAAATCGGTCTACTATGTCGCGGTCGGGGTTTTTTTCAAAATTTTAATTTTTCAGCTATGTTTCGTTTATTAATTTCATAATATCTCTGGGTCTGAAATCATGAAATGGCTATCGGAATCTTTAAAAGAACCTTATTTTTTTGTCTACCGCCTACGTTCCTAGACCTAGTAATATCGGCATCATAAACTATGCTAGTTAGACTGGTCGCTCTCCTAATACGGATGAGCGAGCATTTTAAATGCAGTTATTTTTGCCGGAAGTCTTAAATTTTTTGCTGAGAAATTTGCAAGTTGGGGAAAATTGTGTTGTATTTTTCGTCGTTTATTCTGTAGCTATATAATATCAGCAACAATTAAGAAAATTAGTATTTATTTATAAGTAAATAGTGCATGGTCGAATAGTATTTAGTTAATTTTTATTAAGCAGAAACGTCTGCTAACGATTCTAAACATTTTTATATTAAAGGAAAAAAATGGAAAAATTTACGCTTCCGGCGGGACTTTAACCCGCATCATTTTTGCAATCCGTGCAATGCTCTTACCAATTGAGCTACGGAAGCCACGCCGGACTTCGCAAATCTTTCCATGCCTTTCCTTTTGTACACACGTCTTGGGGTGACGTCTAGCGCCATCTACCGACAGACTATTACATCTTGTATTGTTGTATCAATTGGTAAGAGCATTGCACGGATTGCAAAAATGATGCGGGTTCAAGTCCCGCCGGAAGCGTAAATTTTTCCATTTTTTCTTTTAATATAAAAATGTTTAGTATTTAGTTATATAAGTTTGTTTGTAAATACACAAAGAGTAGACTCGAGGAACCGGGTCATCTATGATGATATGGAAAAACTTTTAAATAAATGTGTATTTTCAAGCAGCGCTGCTTTTTATAATTTGTTGATATCAAGCTCTAAAAAAATTACAAAAAAAAACCCCGACCGCGACGTAGTAGACCGATTTTCATGAAACATAGCTAAGAACACTCCCGACTAACTCAGCTTTCAAATAAAAAGAACTAAATCTAAATCGAATCATCCGTTCGCTACGTTGTCACAGACAGACATATACACAGACAGACAGACAGACAAACAGACAGACAGACAGACACGACAAACTTATAACATCCCGTCGTTTTTGCGTCGGGGGTTAAAAATACCACAATTTATGTGCATTTTTTTATTCCCACAATTTTACACGCTTACTGAAACTAGTCCTAACCGCGACTAAATGTTTTATTTAGGTATTCTAATAAGTTTTCGCACCATGTAAACAGGAAAAAATGTCATTGGCATCCTGCCTCGTGCAGTCACGGTTCACAACATTTAATCTTACCATTCTTACATAACCCTCGCTCTAAACTTAATCTATGACATAATCATATTCAAAATTGCTAGCATCGCAACTTATCTGCTACTCGTAAACCAGCTTCTAAACGATTCAAATCACATCTTCTCATTTAGAATCAAGATTGATACGTCATGCATCATGAAACCATTTTATTGATTTAACGAACCTACAATTAATTGGACAAGTACCTTGCCAATCCCATACTAAACGGAACCTTGGTTCGTAGTAAATAAAGTGAAAAAAAAAAAAAACTCAGTCTCCTTGATGCCCTTTTGTTCAAAGCGTAGGGTGACCATATGAAGACGTGTCTTCCAAAAACTATCATCGTTCTTTCGTTCCACCATAGGTAAGAAAGTGTCTATTGGCCGAAAATGGCAAAGCTATGTGGGTTGACTTGTATTTATGTTATTGTTTTGTGTCAGTTTTTTTTTGTCATGAGGCCCATAAGGCTGTCTTTGGAAAGTTTAGGCATGTAGTTCTTGAGTCTTGATTCAGGAGAATCAAGTGTACGCATTTGACGTTTATCGATACTTGGTAAGAGACATAAGTAAACTAAGTGCCCTATAGGTTATTGAAAGTTTAGTCATTGGCACATTGCTAAGGGGTGGTGGGTGATAGGTAACTATTATAGTATACTAGCTTTTGCCCGCAGCTTCGCTCGCGTTAGAAAGAGACAAAAAGTAGCCTATGTCACTTTCCATCCCTTCCATTATCTCCACTTAAAAAATCACGTCAATTCGTCGCTCCGTTTTGCCGTAAAAGGCGGACAAACAAACAGACACACACACTTTCCCATTTATAATATTAGTATGGATTAAAGTTATCGATTCCTTTTTTTTTTTTAATTATTAATGTGCTTACTCTTGACCACAGACTAGCCAAAGGCAAAGACGTGGCCTACGATGGAGTGAGCTCGCCCAGAAGATGCCTGTTCACTCTTGATTTGAAGGTTGTCGGGTTATATGAGCTCGGAAATATAGCCGCCAGCAAGGAATAATACAGAATTTTTTTCCTAATACAGAATTTTGTTAAAATTTCTCGTTGTAACATACATTTTATTTAAATACCTTTTTAGTTGGCGCTTGGGTGGGCTATTTAAAACAATGGTTGTCCTGTCATGTCTTAAACTGGTACTACTATATAATATCGATTGTCAGTATGTTACAGTCCGTATGTCTGCAAAAACTTTCAACCTATCCCCATTATAAAGTTATATTATACTTTCGAAGTTATAATAACCGTCTAGTTAGTCTGTCAGCGTGATTGTTCAGCGGTGACGGATAGCTCTATCCATCACAGGTGTTGTCTATGACTATAATAGGGTAAACTAAATATATTACATATTTATACCGGGCTGATGGATTCGGATTGACCTTAAGCAGTAGAGTTGTGCCTGCTTGTTCACTGAAAAGATCGCTCCTAACTAGTACGATCTCCGAAATGTACTAGGTCGTTCTTTTAGGACATTTAGTACAGTAGTACGGTTGCGGTCGGATCACACGGATCGCTTTGCTGTCATTGTCACTTCTCGGCTCTTCGCTCCTTTATGTTGCGCGTGTGTGAGTGTACTAAATGTACTAGAGAGCAGAATCATTTGGGAGTAGTTCGGTCTAGTACAGTGTAGGGAATCGTGTCATTTGTACTATTAGTATATGTACTACACAAGCCTATTAAGCAGCCCCTTTGCTATGATTGCTTAGGAGAGAGGAACAATGGACGTTTTCTTTGGTAGCGCTTAGAAAAAGTTCTGGTATGGGGAACAGAGATAAACGGTTAATAAATTATACCTTCGATAGTTGGGATTGGGGATCATCCTCCTTGCGTTATCCCGGCGTTGGCCACGGCTCATGGGAGCCTGGGGTCCGCTTTGACAACTAATCCCAAGATTTGGCGTAGGAACTAGTTTTCACGAAACCGACTACCATCTGACCTTCCAACCCGAAGGGTAAACTAGACCTTATTGGAATGAGTCCGGTTTCCTCACGATGTTTTTCTTCACCGAAAAGCGACTGGCAAATATCAAATGACATTTCACACATAAATTCCAAAGAACTGCAATGATTGGTGCGAGCCGGGGTTCGAACCGCGCTTATTCTCGCTTTACACTTAATACATACTTATTTATTTATTTAAACTTTATTGCACAAATTATCAATAAAAAGTACAAATGGCGGACTTAACGCCTTAAGGCATTCTCTACCAGTCAACAATTGGGCAAAACAGAGATAGTTAGTTTATTACTTATGTAGTCTATCTTTGTATTTCTCGACGACTGTTCTCGTTCATCAAAAATTTCGTCGTAATTGAAATTGAAGATGCACTCAATAACAAGAATGAACGTATAACGTAATAACGTAATATTATCCTAAGCATTTTCAAAATTTGGGACCCCCCAATTAGCGAAAGTCGTTAACAAAAATTAACTCACTGTAAGTTTTGTGACGATAACTAAGCATGAAATTTGAATAAAAATATTATTTTTGTGTTAATTACACAAACTTTAAGCGATAATCTACATTCAGAATGTGAAAAAAGTAAATTTTTGGACAGATTTTATGCTTAATTATCGTCACAAAACTGACAGCGAGTTAATTTTTGTTAACAACTTTTGCTAATTGGAGGGACCCAAATTCTGAAAACGCCCCTATTACTGACTCCTAAATAACCAAGCATACACTCGTATGTATCCTGTACCTAATACTGATTCCTAGATAACTTACATTAAATGTCTAATTGCAATTATCGCAAACAAGTACGCTCCAAAAAGCCCTACAGCCGTCATGATTGTGGATGTTTAAATTAGTGTACGAACTAGAGCGGGCCTGGAAATCCATCAAAGGGATCGTTGCCATGGTGACGGACTCTTGCCACCCGAATTTAAGCTCTGCCATTAAAATACGAACTTCGGGCGATAAATAATTAATTTCCGTATCGGGACGATTGTACAGTCGAGTTCATATATATGTGTACATTTTTTCACCTTATTGCAACGAGGTAGGGTGAAGAAATGTACACATATTTATTACCTCGACTGTACGTACGGAAAACGTGATTATTTAGGGAGTGACAATTAGCGATGTTTTCTGGAACATGGTTTAAGAAGTCACGAGTGAATTTCGCTGAAACATGTACGAGTACAGTGTAATTTATTTTTAAAATCTTTACACAATCAGACAGTTTTTTTTTTCAGACCTATCATAGAAACTTATAAATATACAAAAACTTACCGGCAGAGCGTACGGTTTCCAAAGTAGGATAGGCCCTAAACATAAATCAAGACTTATATTTTTTTTAAAGAAATTATTTAGGATGTAGTTCAGGTCAAAAAATTAAGTTTTTTCGTGACAAGTCTGTATTTTGTGAAGGAAATGAAAAGTATAAACAATGTTTTGATATGTTCTAAAACCATGAAGCGGATTACAATCTATTAAAAGGTGTCGAGTCATCTTTATTGGTCTTTGCGTTTTTATCTTTGCTTAATCTACCAACCACTTTAACTTGTTACCTAACACAGTGTCCTCTTACCATCTGAAAGTGAATAAATATTTTGACCTTCTCCGTAGTTCTTCTGTCTCTCGGTGATGGCGGTAATGGCGATGCAAACCCATTTCGAACAGAAACTCTGCCCAGTTTAAATCCCAACTGTTTCTTTTTTTTTTTTTTTTTAATAGCCTATATGGTGTCCCACTGCTGGGCAAAGGCCTCCCCTTCCTTTCTCCATTCCTCACGGTTTGATGCCCGCTCTTGCCAGTCTCTGCAAAATACGTCGAGGTCGTCCCGCCATCTCTTCTTTGGTCGTCCTCTGCCCCGGCTAATTTGCGGTAACCACTCAGTCGTCACTTTGGCCCACCGTTCCGGGTGCATCCGGCATACATGCCCTGCCCAATCCCACTTAAGTTTGGCTGTCTTAGCACCCACATCTATTATACCTGTTTTGGAGCGCAGTTCAGTGTTTCTAACTCGATCGGTTCTACGAACTCCAAGTATACTGCGCTCCATTGCTCGTTGGCAAATCTTGAGTCGGGACTTTTCGGCTTCCGTTAACGACCAAGTGTATAACATATCAAAACTGTTTCTTATGCACGGAAAATTTTCTGTCCATGAGACCGACAAGGCTTGAAGGTGCGGTGGCGGTTGTTTTCTTATCATTTCCAGGGATGAATTTTTCGATTAAAATAGCCAAAAAGGTCGAAATACAAAACCCTACTTCAAGAGATATTTAAGTTATCCAGCAAGTCATTTTCTGCTACGTCCAATCGTAGGAAGGATTCCTCTAAACTACCTTCTCAAAACCTGTTCTGTTTTGTGGAACTAACATTATATTTCAAAGTCACTAGATATAATGGCATACTTTCTGTCACGACCTTGTCGCAATTATAGTGTCCGCGTATGGATTTGTATGTCTTTGTCCATTCATAACTTAAACTACTTTTTCTAGCCTCGAACCCGGCTAACGACCCAGGCGTAATGGCATAGTTCTGTCTTTGCAAATTACTTATGGCGTTATCCTGTGTTAGTTGTGTTTTATGTGTAGTTTTTCTTACATTTTGTAAAAATAGTTTTGAAATATAATTTATTAAATTCAGGTTCGTATTGTTCAATGAAAAGGGGATTTTTTTTATCGCCTTATTAGGTGTTCCACTGCTGGTCAACGTCCTTCCCTCTTCTAATTCTCCCAGTGCTAAGCAAACTGTAAATTCTTCTGGAAATCATCCAAGTCACCTTTTTCCCGGTCTGCCTCTGCCACGACTACACAGAGGGGGTCAGCTGGTGATTATTTTGGCCCATTCGTCATCATCAGAGATCGGACAGTTTATCGTACTCTGTATGATGTTTTCAGAATACATAACCTTATGTTATTACAAACGACGCCAAGATTTATATCAATGATTATCAGTTATCCGGTAGACAGTCATGTCCAGCCCAGCTCCAGCAACTTTTTTGCGGAAGAAAGAACAAAACAGTCAAACACTTTGTCGATATGATTTCAAAATCAAGATCGAATCTTGTTGCATAATTCTAAACCGCATACCCCAGTTCAGGCCTCAAATCAGCATTCTATTCTATAACTAGAACCGATGACCTTCCGCGTGATGAAACTGATGAATATTTTGCTTTCGCTCGCAAATCTGTCTAGAAAACTAAACTTGTAAAACTAAATATTCATCAGCATTTTCGCGAAATGTTTCGGCTTTTTCCTACTGCTTATGGATGCCTGTTCGGTGTTCGCTTAGCAATTAATTCGAAGAATTAGTCAAGGCATTCGATTTTACGAAAATGACTGCCATCTGATCTTCCCACTCGGATGGTTAAGTTAGTCTGGTTTCCCATGATTTTTTTCAATCACCAATAAGCGACTGGTACCTAAATATCAAAATATACATTTTATTTGTGACCTTGAGGTCCAGAGCAGACTGGGAAAATGGCAAGAAAGACTGGAAAGTGTGGGACTGAAAATCAGTAGAACCAAAACTGAACACATGTTCTGCAATTTCGGTGGTCTATCCAGTTTTTCCCCTATTGCCTTAGATGGTGTATACCTACCAGTCTGCTCCGACTTCCGGTACCTTGGGTCAATTATTCCAAAATGACGGAAGCATGGACCGTGACGTGAAAAATAGAATAAATGCGGGATGGATGAAATGGCGACAGATCTCAGGGACAACATGCGATCGACGGATGCCGACGGATGAAACTTAAGGGGAAAATCTACAAGACGATTGTGAGGCCTGTTGTATTGTATGGATCTGAATGCTGGGCGACAAAGGTGGAGGATGAAAGGAGAGTGCACGTAGCGGAAATGAGAATGTTGAGATGGATGTGTGGAGTGACCAGAATGGATCGGATCAGGAATGAGTATATTAGGGGAAGTCTGAAAGTTACGCCTATAACGGAAAAGATGAGGAGTGGCAGGTTGGCGTGGTTCGGTCATGTAATGAGGAGGGATGAATGTCATATAGGCAAAAGAATGTTGGAGATGAAGGTTGATGGATGGAGAGGGAGGGGTAAACCCAAACAACGCTGGATGGATTGTGTGAAAGAGGATATGAGGAAGAAAGATGTGAGTGTTGAAATGACGAAAGATAGAGGAGAATGGAAGAGGAAGACGTGTTGTACCGACCCCACATAACGTGGGATAAGGGTAGGAGGAAGAAGATTTGTGACTGTGACTTGAACATTTTATTTACTTTCAATTAAGTTTATTAGTGCTCTCTACATATCCAGTACCACTTCCGTCTCCCTGTTTTTCTTCTGGCTTTAGGTCTTTATGTAAATGCGTGTTTTCTACTATGCAAAATAGAAATCAAAAACTAAATTCCGAAGAACCACCGCATAGAAATATATTATATACAAACCCAAGCATTGTTGAACAAAATAATAAACTACTTGAAAACATGTAACTTCATACAAATAAATCCTACTTCCGCGTGCGATAGTGACCTCTAAGCGTAGACGAGTAAGTGTGAATACAGCGTAAAGCGGCGGGCGCATAGAAGCGTTACGTAACGAACTTGAATCGATGTTCACGGTCATGGTTTACTTAAAAGGTCAAGTCTTAAGATTGTATCTGAGATGGCGGTCACGTGTTTGAGGAATTATATTAAAACGCATGGGGAAGTCAAAAAATATTTAAAATTGACTTTTATAATCCACGAAAATGATCAAAGTCTCATTAGATTTATGTTGACCGGGATATAGACCGTGATTACCATTTTGATTTTTTTCGCGCTCCCGATATTGCGACGCAGTTACATGCATCATGATCACGGAATGTTTTTGGGAGCTCGACAAAAATCAAAAAGGTAATCACGGTCTTATATCCCGGTCAATATAAAATAATATAAATCTAATGAAAGAAACCGTGAATCGTTCAAAACTCTGATCAAAATCTCGTTGGTCTTCTTAAGGTGAGAAGTTTTTTGATGTCTTGATCTGTTTGAACGCTAAAGTTTAGATACTTTGAATTTAAAATACCTCATATACGATTATTTATTAATAATTTATTTGCATCCGAATATTAATTTACAAATATAGTAGTGATTGTTGACGATTTTTGATTCGCGCAAGAAGAAAATGAAACCTTATTTGTCGTACATTCAAATCAGAAAAACTAATTTGACTTTTGTATAGACTTTCGATGTTACATTATCAGTTTATAAATTTATATGCTACACATATACAACTGTACACATATGAATTATCCTGAAAATCATTATCGTCAAGTAGTTACCCTTTCATACTTTAAACTGTGTAAGAGTTTGTTTCTATCCCACTACAGAAATATATATATCTTAGCAGTCTGAATACATTTATGTATGTTTGGTTTTGCGTTCCACCGTAGCTAAAAAGCTGAATGTTGTTTCAATTGATTAGATGTAAGTCCTTGTCCGTAAGATTTCAAAGGGGCTTTTAGTTTTCAGGTGAATTGGATGTAATCGTAAAATGGCCACTGACTTGTCTTTCTCGTAATCTCTCTCTAAAATCCGAAGGCTCTTTTGAAAAGGCTCACTCACTGAAGATAAGGTGACATTGCCTACCAAAAAAGAGAAGTACGAAATGTTATCGAAAAGAACCATGTTTAATCCTTTCCCAACAAGGCCCTAAAAATCGTAACCGGGCCATTTTTTTTTTCAAAGTTGTCCACCTCACTTTTTTTGGATTTGATAATTTTTATGTGGTTTCCACTCTGTTCTTTCAATCCTTATAGGAGAAAAAAAGTGTCCCAAGAGTTTTTCCTGTTCCGTTATCATTGTTTATACATTTTGTATGGCGGTAACTGAATGGAAGGTTTGAAAAATGTATGGAAATCTTGGTACATTTTTTTCTCCTATCAGGATCGAAAGACCTCGCGATTCTGAGTATGAATCGCGTAAAAAATACCCATGTTGCAAAAAGTGGGGTGGACAATATTAAAAAAAAAAAAATGGCCCGAGTCTTGCTGTCTTTACTTGATAGTACATTATACAGCGAATTAAAATGATACAACCTTCAGCATTCAATAGCCTATGACGCGTATTTGATTTGCCTACATCATACCATTTTGATATCTGTTATGAACCTCGACAACTTCATACGCGTTAGGGCCATGACGTCATGGCACAATTGAGCCTACAAGGTTGCAAGACCGGTAACGCGGCCCAGGAAGTTATGCAAATGTCACCCGTGTTCTAATCTTGAATGAGAAGAATGTGAATTGGATACTTTTTTTGTGATTTTTTTGGACATACATATAATCACTAGAGGCCTAGTTACTCTTTGGGTTGGAAGGTCAGATGGCAGTCGCTTTCGTAAAACTAGTCAAATCTTGGGATTAGTTGTAACAGGGGCTCCCATGCCATGAGCCGTCGAGAATGCCGGGATAATGCAAGAAGGTGGACATATAATCACTAGAAGTAAAATTGTATCTACCTTGGATTAAACAGCAAACCTTATTTCGTTCGATTATTAATTTAAATACACCATACCAATGTACCAAATATTGTATTTGCAAAGGTACAACAGTAGATCTTAAAGTACAATAACAACGTATCACTATGTTTCGCCATATTGCATACAAAAACAGTTAAAGCTACAGTAATGTAGGGTCTCATTTAAAATTAATACAACATACATACAATCACGCCTGTATCCCATAAAGGGGTAGGCAGAACACATGAAACTACTAAAGCTTCAGTGCCACTCTTGGCAAATAAGGGGTTGAAAGAAAACGAAACTGTGACATTGCAGTGACAGGTTGCCAGCCTCTCGCCTATGCCACAATAAAATTAATATTATTAAGAATCCGATCCATATCTTTTCTAAATCTAATACTTGACACATAAATATTCGAATCGGGCTATTATTTAATGCAATAAAGATTAAACGTTATTTTCTTATGTTTCATAATTATATATCTCCTATGTAATTCAAATGCGCAGTTGACTCGAAGATATAGTCATCGTGACGTGGCGTGTGAAATGTGAATACTATTTATGTGGATTGTGGTTTGGCGTTCAAAATTGGCCCCATAATATTAGTCATCATCCTCCTTGCGTTATCCCGGCATTTGCCACGGCTCATGGGAGCCTGGGGTCCGCTTTGACAACTAATCCCAAGATTTGGCGTAGGCACCAGTTTTTACGAAAGCGACTGCCATCTGACCTTCCAACCCGAAGGGTAACTAGGCCTTATTGGAATTAGTCCGGTTACCTCAGGATGTTTTCCTTCACCGAAAAGCGACTAGTATTCTTCTTAATTGATTTACAATAAAATAAATGTGCTTTCTATAGCAAAAGAATCCACATGCGCATTAGACCTTGGAATATTACAGATAGATAGATAGATAGAATACTCTTTATTGGCACACCTCAGCAAGAGATACAGAAAAAAGATACAGCGGAGACAAAACAAATGATTATAAATAGAGGCAGACAACAGGCGGTCTTATCGCTAAAGAGCGATCTCTACCAGACAACCTTTGGGTAGCGGAAATAAAAAAACATAATCAGAAAGAGTAGGTGCTTCGAAATGAAAAATCATACTTATTCTAATTTCCAACACACAAATTGAATAAACATACACATATAAGAGAATATAAATAGACTTACATAAACATACTTAAATAGTAATATACAGCAAGACAGATATATAGTAACAAACCAACAATATCTAGCAATCATACCAACCACAGAGTAAAAATAGCAATACGATCACTAAGGGAGAGATAAATAATGTTCTTTAAGCATATATTTTATTATAAAGTAGATTTGTTTAAAATATCTATGATAATAAAAAAAATCTTCTTAGTATCGTTTCGTTTAAGTACTAATAAGTTGCACAAGTGTGGTTGGATCATTGTCAAAAACACTTATTGTCCTGAAGCGAGGACCAGGAAGACGCCCGCCCACCTGGCTGACGACGGTTCAACGAGACCTGAAATACCACAATATAGACGCCGATCTTGCACTCAATCGTGCAGAATGGAAGAAAAGAACGGGGAAGGCCGACCCCAAGTAAATGGGACAAAGGCCTAGCGAGATGATGACTCTTATTGTCCTAAATAATTATAAATAAGACGTTTTTAATTTATTATTTGCTAAATAATCAAGTTTGGGGGTTTCAAAATTAACGTATCCCCTAAAATACACACTGTTGAATTTGTTTTCCCGTCTTTCCTCTTGTATACCCCCCTGAAAAGGTTCTGCAAGTCATCATCATCCTTGCGTTATCCCGGCGTTTGCCACGGCTCATGGGA
Source organism: Leguminivora glycinivorella (assembly GCF_023078275.1). Classification (NCBI taxonomy): domain Eukaryota; kingdom Metazoa; phylum Arthropoda; class Insecta; order Lepidoptera; family Tortricidae; genus Leguminivora; species Leguminivora glycinivorella. Next base: position 21,569,624 of record NC_062976.1, on the reverse strand, counting down.
GCCTCGGGGTCCGCTTTGACAACTAATCCCGAGATATGGCGTGGGCACTAGTTAATTTTACTAAAGCGACTGCCATCTGACCTTCCAACCCGAAGGGTAACCTAGGACTTATTGAGATAAGTCCGGATTCCTCACGGTCACGATGTTTTCCTTCACCGAAAAGCGACTGGCAAATATCAAATGACATTTCGCACGTAAGTTCCTTATATGCACCTTATTATGATCTAATTACGACATCGTCAAGATGTCACTAGCCATATAGCATTAGTTTTTGGGTGGAACCGCGGCCTCAAAATCTGCATAGCTAACAAATAACAAATGCCATTTAAAATGCAAATAAAACAGTCTACTAGGAAGTGTTGCTAATCTAATGCAAGCAGTCAGCTGGTGACGTCACTCGAGTTCACGGCCGTACACCAAGTTCATAGGCACAATCGCTATCAAATATTTCTACACAGTCGAGGGGCTCAAAAATATCGGAACGAGTACTTTAACAGCTTAAGAATACAGGCGTGTTCAGGTATTTGTGAGCACCTTGGCCATTCCCATATTTCTGAGGGCGATTATACCTATGCTACTTCTAAAACGTACTCTGTGGGTTTCTATTGTTACACCTAGATGAATCCATGCAATTTTGAAGCTTATTCATAAGGAATATGTTTGCAGTGTGTATATGTTTTTGGACAGGATGATATATATGACGTTTCTGAGAAGTTTTTTGAGACAATGAACAAGAGCAAGCAATGCTTCTATTGTGATTTCGTTATCGTACTTAATAGTTTATTGAAGTATTTAAGCTTGAAAGATTTTGGTAGTATGTTTATACTTTTTACATTTATTAGAGTATTTATTAGAAAAACCTTGATATAAATTAGTGTATTAGGATTATTATTTCATAATAATATATCAGTAACCATTAGGTAAGGTGCAGATTGCTCAGGATTGTTTAATAAATAAAAATTCAGTCGAATTGAGAACCTCCTCCTTTTTTTGAAGTCGGTTAAAATTTTTGCGAAACAGGTGATAAGTAATCGATTGGGAAAACTTCCGAATGTACTTTTTTATTTAATTATTTATTATTAATGGGCTTACTCTTGGCCACAGACTAGCCAAAGGCAAAGACGTGGCCTACGATGGAGTGAGCTCGCCCAGAAGATGCCCTTTCACTCTTGATTTGAAGGTTGCCGGGTTATATGAGCTCGGAAATATAGCCGCCAGCAAGGAATTCCACTCCTTGGCAGTGCGCATAAGAAAAGAAGAAGCAAAGCGTTTTTCAGTACAGATGGTGTTTTTTACGCACTAGTGCGAGAAGTGGTTCATTATATGCCAGGTCGAAACTTCGGAGGCTCATCTGTACTGAAAAACGTCGTACGATACACGTGCGAAAAGGAAAATCGTAACTCGTGTTGATTTAAAACACGACCGAAGGGAGTTTGACGACCGGTCTGGCTCAGTCGGTAGTGACCCTGTCTGCTGAGCCGCTATCCTGGGTTCGAATCCCGGTAAGGGCATTTATTTGTATGATGAGCACAGATATTTGTTCCTGAGTCATGGATGTTTTCTATGTATATAAGTATGTATTTATCTATTTAAGTATGTATATCGTCGCGTAGCACTCCATAGTACAAGCTTTGCTTAGTTTGGGGCTAAGTTGATCTGTGTAAGGTGTCCCCCAATATTTAATTTATCGCCCGCCACTCGTTTGGAACTTCCTTTTTTAGGGTTCCGTAGTCAACTTGGAACCCTTATAGTTTCGCCATGTCTGTCTGTCCGTCCGTCCGTCCGTCCGTCCGTCCGTCCGCGGATAATCTAAGTAACCGTAAGCACTAGAAAGCTGAAATTTGGTACCAATATGTATATCAATCACGCCAACAAAGTGCAAAAATAAAATATGGAAAAAAATGTTTTATTAGGGTACCCCCCTACATGTAAAGTGGGGGCTGATATTTTTTTTCATTCCAACCCCAACGTGTGATATATTGTTGGATAGGTATTTAAAAATGAATAAGGGTTTACTAAGATCGTTTTTTGATAATATTTATATTTTCGGAAATAATCGCTATTAAAGGAAAAAAAAGTGCGTCCCCCCCCCTCTAACTTTTGAACCATAAGTGTAGTTTAGTTTAGTTTATTTATCTCGTTTATACAAATTTGACACAATTAAAATTTACATTTCAGCTTATATTACTATTCGTATAACGATCGTTACAAAAGAAATAATAAAATTAAAATTACAAATAAAAATGGAAAAAAGTAGTGTGAACAAAAAAAAATATTAAAATGTCATATTGGTAAAAATAAAATAAATACAGGTTTAGTACTACATAGTACAAATCAAAAATAACCAATGTCAATAATACAATATAGAATAATGAATAATGAGAAATAATAAAAAATAAATTACGGAAATGTAAGAGTAAAGTTGTAGTACCTTAATTAGTACATATCAATGTCAATATTAAAATTATAATAGAAAATAATTAATTTCTAAGAAAAATCGTCCATAATTTATTTTATTATTTGCATGTATTCTTTTACTGAGTATAGTTCCTTTTCCAACAGAAGGTTCTTCAGTCTTCGTCCGAACCTTTCCTCATTTTTTTCATTTTTTATGTCAGCGGGTAGGTGCTCATAATAGGTGGGCCCTATGACTCGTGCGTTTTTTGCTTGTAGTGCTGTGCGACGCGGCACTGTACGAAGTTTTCCGTGCTTCGAAGGCACTTTTCCTTCACTTCCACTCGCCTAAACTGTCCCAGGTTTCTTCGCGTATACATTATTACCTCATAAAGATACTGAGAGTAGTGTGTCATTATTTGGTGTTCTGAAAACAAGGTTCTGCAGGACTGCCTCTGATTGAGGCCAAGCATAGCTCTCAGCGCCCGTTTTTGCATGCGTAACACTCTCTCACCATCAGTCAAGTTTCCCCACAGAATCACACCATAAGCCATAAGCGAGTGGAAATGTGAGAAGTACACCTGCCTTAAGGAATCACGGGAAATCAACGGCTTGAGCTTACGTAGTGCAAACACTGCACTACCAAGCCTGCCACACAGCGAGTCCACGTGGTGTTTCCAATTTAAGTTAGGGTCAAGTGTAAAACCTAAAAACCTACACTTTAAGTTTAAAAAATATGAAAAAAATCACAAAAGTAGAACTTTATAAAGACTTTCTAGGAAAATTGCTTTGAACTTGATAGGTTCAGTAGTTTTTGAGAAAAATACGGAAAACTACGGAACCCTACACTGAGCGTGGCCCGACACGCTCTTGGCCGGTTTTTTTTCGCACTAGTATCATAATGTACTATTGTGTTTAGGGAAAAGTACCCTGACCCTTTTCAAATAGGTGCCTTTATTCCTTTATTATTATGTCGTGGTTGTCGTGGTTGGTTTATTATTATGTGGTGGTTATTATTTGCAAATTTTCCAGAATTTTAAAGCCCTCCTAACCTAGTCGGTAGTCCGCCTACAAAGCCGGATGGCCCGGATTTGAATACTAGTTACAGCGTATCGTGTGTTTTTTTATTGCAAATATTTTATTTGTCACAGTTTCGTTTTCTTTCAACCTCTTATTTGCCAAGAGTGGCACTGAAGCTTTAGTAGTTTCATGTGTTCTGCCTACATCTTTATGGGATACAGGCGTGATTGTATGTGTTATTTCTGAGTTATGGATTTTGTTATTGTATAATACCAAAGAGGATCGAGTATTATAGAGAGTTACTGTCGAAATATGTAATCACGGTGCGTAGACTGCCGTCTCTTGACACAGGCTTAACACTTTTGAACCTCAGTTTTGACAATTTGGCCCATATTCTTAGCTTGATATGTGTTAAAATGTCAAATATTAATATTAGCGCCATCTAGATGAGCGTACCCCAAAGGTGTAATGCCATCTAGGCCACCATACCTTTTTCTGTATGGTACTGAGGTACGTTTTTTTCTAAGACTATCTGTCTATACGGAGTTATTTATAAACAACAACATAACATACAATCACGCCTGTATCCCATATAGGGGTAGGCAGAGCACATGAAACTACTAAAGCTTCAGTGCCACTCTTGGCAAATAAGGGGTTGAAAGAAAACGAAACTGTGACATTTCAGTGACAGGTTGCCAGCCTCTCGCCTACGCCACAATTTAACCCATATCCCACAGTCGCCTTCTACGACACCCACGGGAAGAAAGGGGGTGGTGAAATTCTTAACCCGTCACTACACAGTAATTATGTCTTTGATAATACCTATGTCATCGCCTAGTGGACATGGTATGAGCAATGCTTAGTTTCAGGTTGTCTTTGTAAGATTGTCCTCATATATTTATTTTCCCCTCACTAGCTCGGAAACACGTGTTTTGTCCTTTAATACCAGCGGGTAAAAACGCATTTTATCCACTAATGGGTAAAGTAATTTGACCTTGAATAAAGTCAAAATAACTGCTTTAAAATTGATAAAAGTTGGTGAATATAGTAATAAAGATGACTTACGACCTGTGGAACTACTGGAAGCAGGTGATAAACACATTTTTTGCGTTGTAGTTTCCTCGCTATAGTGAGGGGAAAAGTTTTGTGTTACACTCGGGTGCAAATGTATTTTACTTCTCGTGTGTTAAAAAACTCGCAAGTCCAGGATTCTATTCTTGAACCACTCGCTTCGCTCGTGGTTCAACTATAGAATCCTTTCACTTGCTCGTTTTTCAATTTCACACTCTGCGTTAAAATACAACTTTGCCCCCTTGTATAACAAATAACTATTATTTGTTAATCTTTTTATACCAGCTGACCGCGATATCTTCCACGTGTTAAAACTTTGCCCTCTTTAAAATTCTATATCGTACATTTTATCGTAACATTACCGAAGTTCCGAGAAATGCAGACAAACATACTTGTTTGTTTATTATGCAAATAAGACGTAGGTACCCAAGATATGATGTAACTTATGAAAATTGAACTGTAATCAAACTATTATGTTTTTTTAACTCGTGTAGTATTCACATTTACAGGACACAGGTACACGGAAACAACACCACTTGTCATTTGACAATATAATATTTTCGTGTGTGAACAAGAAAATAATGAGGTATATTTACATATAAATACAACGGCAATAACAAAGACATGGCGACAATTTAATTGTTCATTGAGATACCTTTTGAGATTAAGAGATTATAGACTAGATATGTTTTTACGCGTACCCTTCACTTATTATTCACGGCGTACAATAAAACGCGAAAGATTTAACCACGGATTCTTGTAATGCTATATTTATTACAGTATTTCATTAAACATTTTATTTTTGTTCTTAACTTTTGTAAATTAAAATAGATAATATTACAAAGTCCACCGGTGGCCTACTTCTAATGATTTTCACCTACTTTCCTTGCTTATTTGTTTTCTTTTTTTATCGCCAAATGCGACGAATTTGCACATAGATAGTGCTATCTCTATACTGTTTTCGCACGTTTCAGATAAGCTACACTTTTTGTACAACCATCTGTAAAATGCGCTTCAACTTCTAACTTGTACATAACCATTATAATAATTCTGTGGGTCTAGTGAAAAAGGGTATAACTAAAATTGACTCGGTGAAATAGGCACAAGTCCCACCTCAGACTTGTGACCTTTTTCACCGAGTCAATTTAAGTATACCCTTTTTCACTAGACTAACAGAATTATTCACTGTACTTGTAATTTGTTCCATGCAATAAAATGTTTACTACCACTACTATTACTAACTATTATAAACTCTATTCCATATAATTAAGGGCATTCCCTAAGCCAATGACCTTCGTTTTGAATCCATTGATATTATGATAGATTCTAAAACCTATCATATTAACAGCATCGTTTTTAAACAAAATAGTATCTCATAATTACTTTACAGGTCATTGTTTCAGTGATATTTGGCATCAAAGTTGAACAATTTTAGGGTCAAAAACTGGTTTTTTGGTCATAACTTTGGTTTAATGAATTTAAAATTAAAATCTGTCTTGAATTTTTAGAGTTAGTCATAGGCAAAGAGGATCGAGTATTTTAGAGAGTTACTGTCGAAGTATAATGTGATCACAGTGCACAGACTGCCATCTCTTGACACAGGCTTAAAACTTTTGAACCTCAGTTTTGACAAATTCGCCCATATTCTTAGCTTGATATGTGTTAAAATGTCAAATATTAATGTTAACGCCATCTAGCTGAGCGTACCCCAAAGTTGTAATGCCATCTAGGTCACCGTACCTTTGTCTTTATGGTACTGAGGTGCGTTCTTTTCTTAGACTTTATCTATCTATACGGAGTTATATATGTATGTCTTTGGTCAAAGGTAAATCCAAACATGTTGATTTCATGTATGTCCCCACACTAAAATCAAATTTCAATAAAAGTAATTTTTAAACCATGTTTAAAGTATTTTTTTTATTCAAAATATGGCTTTTACGTATAGAGATAAAAAATCGAAGAAGCGATGGCCGTTAGTCTTATAATCTGTAGTGCAAATTTAGAAGTTTCAACTCGAAGCTTGTCAAAAATCGATGAAAACCGTTTGGAGCCCCTTAAATAATAAAGGTAAAACTAGCTCTTTGTAAAGAGACTTAGTGACTAATCCAGGTCTGTGTCAATACGACCTAAAGGGACTAAGGTGATTAATTATAGGTACAAGAAAGGGCCAAACTTGTTCGCCCGAACGAGCAGTTTTAAAGAGAAGGTTTTAATTTAAGAGATAAATGGAGAAAGGAAATTAATTATAGTGCGGTTTAAATTAGTTTGCTTTTTAATGCCCGACGCAAAACGTCTGTCTGTTTGTGTGTCTGTCCGATTTAGATTTGGTTTTTTGTTTGAAAGCTGAATTAGTAGGGGGTGGGCCATTTTTAACCGACTTCAAAAAAGGAGGAGGTTCTCAATTCGACTGAATTTTTTTTTTATTTTTTTTTGTATGTATGTTATTCGATATCTCCGAGAATCATGGACCGATTTTCAAATTTTTTTTTTTCAATGTTGTCCACCCCACTTTTTTTTGGATTTCAATTTTTTATGTGATTTCCACTCAGAATCGCGAGCTATTTCAATCCTAATAGGAGAAAAAAGTGTCCCAAGGTTTTTTTCCCATTCCGTTACCACTTTTTCATACATTTATTTTGTATGGCGGTAGCTGAATGGATGGTCTGAAAAATGTATGGAAATCTTGGGACATTTTTTTTCTCCTATCAGAATCGAAAGACCTCGTGATTCTGAGTATGAATCGCGTAAAAAATACCTGTTACAAAAAAGTGGGGTGGACAACTTTAAAAAAAAAAAATGGCCCGGGTGTTCTTAGCCATGTTTGATGAAAATATGTATGGTGATTTTTCAATTTTTTTTTATTGTTATATTTCATAATACTTTTTTCAATTTATGAACGTTTAACACTTTCGAAAAGGTTTGTACGGGGAAAATGTAATCGGCTACGTACGAGCGGTGTACCCGACAGTCGGGTTCTTGGTAGCGAAAGTGTTAAGATAAGCACTTTATTCTAGATAATGCAGGCTCTAAATACATTAATGAGAATATAGTACAAAGGCGGTCTTATCCCTATGAGGGATCTAATTCCTAATGATTTCATTATGCAATTGGATTGTTTATATAAAGACGAATTTGAATAAGCTTGTGTATACCTCCCTACATTATGACATATTAATTATGCAAGTATCAGAATTATTGACATTCATTAAATAACAATAAACGTTAATCGATAGTAACGCTTGAGTATATTTTTTTATTAATAAATTTAATACCTCAAAAGTAAAGTAAAAGTAAAAATTAATTATTTTGTAGGTGTTGGCACAGTAAGACGGACATATGCATTTAAACAATAAAATAAAAATATGATGTACCCTACTACCCGCATATCGAAAATTAATGAGTAGGTACGCAAGTTTAGCCTGGTACCAAATACATAAGCTAATTTACATACCTACATTGCAATTTATTTAGAAACATGACGAATTATTTGCACTCATCTGACTTCCTTTTGTGTGAATTGTTATTCTAAAATTTTACCTAAAGTTCAATGACCTAGTAAATTGTGTACAATTTAGTTGGATGTTTTGTTTTATGTAAGCAATTTACTTATGAAAGTCAAAGTCGAGTTTAGCCTGAAGGAATGTTTTAAGACGTAACAATTGTTTGGTATGAAATAACTTTTCGCTCGGTATATTACAATTAAAGGTAAATACAATTAATATAGAACGATATGGAAGTATTTATATCGCGTTGCGGTGGCGATATATAAATAAATATAAATATTGGGGGACACCTTACACAGATCAACTTAGCCCCAAGCTAAGCAAAGCTTGTACTATGGGTGCTAAGCGACGATATACATACTTAAATAAATAAATACATACTTATATACATAGAAAACATCCATGACTCAGGAACAAATATCTGTGCTCATCACACAAATAAATGCCCTTACCGGGATTCGAACCTGGGACCGCGGCTCAGCAGGCAGGGTCACTACCGACTGAGCCGGACCGGTCGTCATATGTATTAAAATTACACCTATGAAAAATGAAAATTATAAATACACGTGAAAGAAGGATTTGCCGAATTCTACACGAGATCGAATGATATAAACATAATTTTACATGAATATGTAAGTTTCTAAGAGATGCTTAGTTGCCTGAAAAAAAAATAACTTATACATTCAGCCCAATTCAAAAAAATGTGCACTTGACACCAACACTGAATTCAATATACCCAATTTAATACCAGCCCCTCTAGCACAACTTGCCTTGTCGCGCGCGAGTCCGTACTTGAAGTCGCGCTTGATGTATGGACTCGCGCGCGACAAGGCAAGTTGTGCTAAAGGGTCAGGCATAACTTAAATATGTCAAAAGTTATTGTAGAGACACGTTAATAAAACATATGTGACATTATTTGGGTAAAGGGACCTTATTGTCGATGGCGCTTACGTTCCGCGGCGTCGTATTTGTACACGAACATCGTAGTCGGGTAGCGATAGCTTTTGAGGTTTCGATAATATTCACGTTGCTTCTTTTTTGCATATAGTTTTTAGACTATTGATCAAATATAAAAATAATATTTTGGGTCGTCCTAGGTACCTGCTTAGCTCGAAATTTAGGTATTTCTATTTTTAAGCAGTGTTCAGTCAAAGAAATATTCGAGAAGAAATTATTTGTATCTATATAAAAACAACGTATGCATTTTGGGTCATTTTCATCCATGGGTTTAATGATATTTTAAAAATGTCTAATATTGGCCCTAAAACACCTAACAAAATATTAGAGTTGGTAAGTGAAGTCTTATACCATTCAGGACATTATTATATATATATTTTCTTAAAGTGTGTCACATTTTATCCATTGCTTATATATAAAAAAATTTTTTTTTAAATAAAAACCCTGTCAAAGCCTGAAAAAAAAATTCATGTTAATAAGTTGACGTCTATATTATTATAAAATGATATCAAGTCATCATTTTTAATTTGGGTCACTTTCATCCATGGGTTTTCAATATTTGGCAGAATAAAACGCAACGCAATAGAGTAGTATTTTAAATTTTTGCGCTGTGTGGCGCGCAACCGATAGCCAATCAGGTTGGCGGATGCCGCTGGCGCGACGCCGCGCTGTGACACGAGGCGTAGGTACCTACTTCTCGTGCGCAGTCATACATAATTTAAGATTGCCAGAGGGTCGGGCTTTGGCGGGATTATCCCGATTTTTTTGTAAGTCTTCCCAATTAAAACTTATACATAGAGTAGGTAACCTTAAGAACTTTATTACATTAGTAACGAAAACAGACCAATTATAAATGTCGAAAACACGTAAAGGTCTACTATCTAAAATAAACGAAGTAAACTAGCTAAACTATCGTAAATTTTTATTATGGTGCATTAGGGTAATTCCGAATGACAAAAATACTCTGGTAATTCCGAAGAGGGAATCTTGATATGATGGAAATAATGGTTTTTTTTTTTAATACCACGTCGGTGGCAAACAGGTATACGGCCCGCCTGATGGAAAGCGGTCACCGTAACCTATGGACGCCCGCAACTCAAGGGGTGTCACGTGCGCGTTGCCGACCCATTAGAAACTTGTACACTCCTTTTTTGAAGAACCCCATACTGTAGTTCATCGGGAATACCTCGACAGGGAGCTCATTCCACAGCCGGAGCGTTCGGTGGTGATTTTTATGTGACTTTCGTAATTAGACGACTTTCGGAATTACCCTAATGCACTATTATTTTACATTTCCCTACGAAATCCTCGAAACTCCAGAACCTTTTGTCCCGATATTGAAGTACCTAATTCGATCCGGCGCTCCTATTCATACACCGTGATTATATTATTGTAACTATTGATTTCAGTTTTTAGTTCCACAATACAGGGTGTAATTTTTATGACGGGAAATATTTATGGATGCAAATGGATACAAAACCCAAAAACAATAAATTGTAACTTGAATATTATTTCCTATATTTTCCTTAATTTTTATTTATAATGAACACGAAGCGCACGGCGGCATAATATATCTGTACACCTTATAAAACAAAGTCCCCCGCCGCGTGTGTCTCTGTGCGCGCGCGTGTGTGCAAACACAGGTGGTGAGACTGCGGTAGCCATTATTGTAATTATTCTCATTATATGGCATTAGTATCCTTTTTACAGATTTTCGACATTACCTCAATTGGTTTCGAATTTAACCCTACCTTAGAAAAATGGTAATCAAAATACGTATGTATTTTTTTTACTTACATTTATCTATCCATACTAATATTATAAATGCGAAAGTATGTCTGTTTGTTTCTCCGTCTTTCACGGAAAAACGGAGCGACGAATTGACGTGATTTTTTAAAGTGGAGATAGTTGAAAGGATGGAGAGTGACATAGGCTACTTTTTGTCTCTTTCTAACGCGAGCGACGCCGCGTGCAAAAGCTAGTGTAATATAAAGCTGCAACACGACTGACATTTTTCAAAAAACAGCCAGAAGGAGGTTCCGCCGGTGGCAGTGTTTGGTGTGGCCGTATAGAGGTTTGTCCTGCAACCCTGTAAAAATCCGACCGTCGGTCTACCTGTTCCAGGTAAAAAAACCGGCCAAGTGCGAGTCGGGCTCGCGCACAAAGGGTTCCGTAGCAGCAAATATAATAAACTTATTATGTCAATTTATACACCTGCCAAAATTACAGTTAAATCAACCTATCTCAAAAACTATAAGAGATACTTTGATCAAACCAAAAATCGTTGAAAGAGTTAATTAGCATGCATCACCTCTATTTTTTTTAGAATTTTATACCCCGTAGTTATAAAAATAGAGGGGGGGGACATACTTTTTACGACTTTGAGAGCTGATATCTCAAAAACCGTTCACTTTAAGAAAAATGTTTTTTAGAAAACTTTATATCATTTTAAAAGACCTTTCCATTGATACCCCACACGGGTATGTACATCGAAAAAAAAAATTTTCATCCCTCAGTTACATGTATGGGGGCCCCACCCCCAATTCTTTTTTTTTACTATTTAGTGTCATAATTTTGTAGCGGTTCATACAACACATATTCCCATCAAATTTCATCACTGTAGTACTTATAGTTTCCGAGTAAATCGGCTGTGACAGACGGACAGACGGACAGACGGACAGACGGACAGACGGACATGACGAAACTATAAGGGTTCCGTTTTTGCCATTTTGGCTACGGAACCCTAAAAATGTTGGACGGCCTGACCAAACGGCGGGAAATAGCCAAGGGGTGTTCGACCAAATGTCATAGAGGACCCTGGGTTGTTTTTGACGCTGCCATTTTTTTTTCAAAATGACCGTCTTTTTTAGACGATTTTTCAAGTTTGTCGTAGAGCACTCTAATTTTGGTCGTAGAATCTCCAAGCAGCCTTGATTAGAATGAAATAAAAAAAAATTGAAAAATGCGACAAATGTGAGAAAACTGGCTACTTTTGTTTTGTATGGCAACTTTTAAATCGTAAGAGATAGCCAGGGGTGCTCGACCAAATGTCATACAGATCTCGGAGTAGAAAAAAGTTGTATTAAAAAAAATTCAAAATGGCCGACTTTTTTTTAAATTTCAAAATGGTCCTAGCGCGCTGAGATTTGGCACACGAGTGGACGGCCGACGGATTAGTATTCAAAAAGAATATTATTGAAAAATTTCAAATGGCGGCCTTTGTGGGCAAATTGAAATTTGTATGGAAGATTTTTTTAATAACCATATCTCCGTAACGGTAGGAAAAAGGTCAAAAAAGCTTGAACTACACAATTTCAAAATGACCGACTTTGATTTTGGGAAATTTGACTTTGTCCCCTCTCGCCGCCGTTTTTGACTTTTCCAAAAAAAAAATTCTCATTCCTATTTTTGGCCCCCGTTTTTACCACGTGCCAAATTTTACCGCGCTCGGACCGAAGATAAAAAAAAAATAATTCAAAGTCGGCCATTTTGAAATTTTGTTAATGCCATTCGATGGACCTAAGATAACTGTACAACATTAGTTCAAGCACTTTAACCTTTTTCCTACCGTTACGGAGCTATGGCGATTAAAAAAAACCTCCATACAAATTTCAATTGGCGTTCAAAGGCAGCCATTTTGAATTTTTAGAAATTTTCTTTTTGTATACTAATCTTGGGGCGGCTATCCACCCGTGTTGCGACGTACAGACTTGCAATTTTGAGTTTTAAGTATGTTATTATAGCTTACTAGACGACGAAAATTTCTGCGTTCCGGTCTTATCCAGAGGTTCTCAAATAGGGGCCTGAAAATGCGGCGAAATGGTTCCAGTAAAGGATGGTACGGCAGTGTTGGCTTCGTGCTCGACTTGGCGGGGGTACTGCCGTGCCCCCAGATTAAATTATAAGATAGTTAAGTTTAATGAAAATGTTTATCTATTTGTATTCTTTTGCAGCAGCGTCTCAGCGAATCACAATGAGTTGTCTTGCCTTCGGCCGACCAATCGTATTAGTCTCTCGTATCTAAGTACTATTTAACGAGAGCTGTGATAGGCCTGTTTAAAATTATGGATATATATTAAAATCATAGTTCAAAACTATGGTTTTTGCCATACCTTTAACAGGCTTTAACACTGGCGTGTTTATTTTTGATAGGGGATGATTTTATTATTTCATAGTATAATTCCTCAATAAGGAAATGATGTATCTATTATTTTCGAGATACCTACAGTATCAACCATTTCAAAAGCTTTAACTGTTGTTTTGTGAAAACTTTTTATATAGTACTTTGGAGACTAGTTTCGAAGTCGTGACAGTTTTCAGACGTCCGTGACTGGCATCGCCTCGGCCATTTTGTACAACCGCGTTAAGAGCAAACGTCACCCAGCGTAAAAATCAACAAAACAAATCATGCAGTGATATCATAAAGAGATACCCAAAAACGCTGGCTACGCTAACAGGACTCAGGGTTCAGCATGAGCTAAAGCTTAGGTACTACTTTCCCAAGCGCTTATCATGATGAGTCGTACTAAAACAGCGTGTCTTTATATAATCTCTATATTGTACCAAACCTGAGTTCTACTAGGTACAGCCGAGCCAGTGTCAGCTCAGTGTCAGCTCTATCTTGGATACTGCTCACCCACGAACTCATCGTGACGATTTCTTTAATTACGATGATAATTTGTTTGTTATTTTTCGAAATACATTAACTTTAATGACAATTGGCGTTCATTAATTTTTAATGGTTAATGACAATTAACCTTTTGACTGTGTAATTTTTGTTAATTACCGTTCGGCCAATACTCCTAGGCATTTCTTGCAGCCAATCAATAAATAATATCCTAAAACATCTGGACGACCGAGCTTCGCTCGGTTCTATTTTATTATATCACGTCTTTAGAAAAAAAAACTTATAAATACAAGAACAAAAAAAAACAAAACAAAAAATTAAAACTTAATTTCTGGCCGGGATTCGAAACCCTGACACCTGCAATCTGTCTCCGAACATTAGACCGACCTCGTACGACTAAGCTAAGCGCAGCCGATGTGCGCGGGGCGAAATTAACGACCATATTTAACGTTTACTAACGCGAAAGAAAAACTCATTAAAACTCCATAATTCGCCGTTTTCCGGGACCTAAGGCTACGCTAGATCGATTTTCCAACCCCGAGAACCCCTACATAACAAATTTCAGCGAAGCTAATCTTCGGGTGGCCGTCCACCCGTGTGACAAATCTCAGCGCGCTAGGACCATTTTGAAATTTTTCAAAAAAAAAGTCAGCCATATTGATTTTTTTAATGAAACTTTTTTCTACTTAAAACCCTGTATGACATTTGGTCGAGCAGCCCCGGCTATCTCTTACCGTTTAAAAGTTGCCATACAAAACAAAAGTGGCCAGTTTTCTCACATTTGTAGTATTTTTCAATTTTTTTTATTTCATTCCAATCAAGGCCTCTTGGAGATTCTACAACAAAAATTTGAGCACTCTACGACAAACTTGAAAAATCTTAAAAAAAAAGTCGGCCATTTTGAAAAAAAAAAATGGTGGCGTCAAAAACTGCCCAGGGTCCTCTATGACATTTTGGTCGAGCACCCCCCGGCTATCTCCTGCCGTTTGGCCAGACCGTTCAACATTTTTTTACCCGGAACCGGTAGACCGACGGTCAGATTTTTCCGGGGTCGCAAGATCAACCTCTATACTACCACAGCCACACCAAATACTGCCACCTGCAAAATCTCCTGGCTATTTTTGGAAAAATGTCAGTCGGGTTGCAGCTTTATATTATATAGAAAAATAGAATAGAATATAGAATTGATAAATAAATGAATATACAAGAATTGCTCATTTAAAAGTATATGATATTCTTAAAGAAAATATATAAGTTATATTTAACCAAATTAACATGCAAAGAACTAAGTTATTTTATTTCATCTTTGTTTAAACGACAGGTAGGATAGGACTTGATTGGCTTAATAGTAATTTGAGGAAAGATTTCGTGTAGGGTTCCGTAGTTTTTCGTATTTTTCTCAAAAACTACTGAACCTATCAAGTTCAAAACAATTTTCCTAAAACGTCTTTATAAAAATTTTTTTTCATATTTTTTAAACATATGGTTCAAAAGTTAGAGTGGGGGACGCACTTTTTTTTCCTTTAGGAGCGATTATTTCCGAAAATATTAAAATTATCAAAATCGATCTTAGTAAACCCTTATTCATTTTTAAATACCTATCCAACAATATATCACACGTTGGGGTTGGAATGAAAAAAAATATCAGCCCCCACTTTACATGTAGGGGGGAGTACCCTAACAAAACATTTTTTTCCATTTTTTATTTTTGCACTTTGTTGGCGTGATTGATATACATATTGGTACCAAATTTCAGCTTTCTAGCGCTTACGGTTACTGAGATTATCCGCGGACGGACGGACGGACGGACGGACGGACAGACAGACATGGCGAAACTATAAGGGTTCCTAGTTGACTACGGAACCCTAAAAACACTACGTGACGTCACGCGAGGCAAGTCCATTGGGCGTTTAGTGTTTTGTATTCGATATCAGTTATATGACTTCACCACGTTAAATATTGCCGGTTATAAAAAGTACATCCTGTATTTTGCTTTATAATCCTGTATTTTCTACATATAAATTCCTCACCATTTTACGATATAATATGATCTCGTACCAACGTCGATCCCCACATGTACTTCAAAATAAAATATGAATAATCGGCGGCGCGTGTGTTAGCTCATTGAATTATATATATTTTATGTATGTGGATTCATATTGAAAGATAAGCGCTCAGCTACCTGCATAGTGAGTGACACGCTTAAATATAAGTCTAAAGTACTTAGATGATAAATCGCATTATTTTATTTGGCAGTAGTAGTAGTAGATTCCACGATGTATACTAAATTTATTATTTATAAATTAAATTATTTACTGACGCATGTGGAAAATAGGTATATTAAGTTAAAATTGTTACTCTAGTAGTCTTATCAAATACAACCCTTTCAGGCTTAGCATTAAATAGCGTGATGCGCACAGTTGAAATAAATTTTGGCGTTTTGTACACAACGTGCGGTTTGTCGAATGTCGAGAGAGGTCATTGCCCTTCCCCGCTGCCGCGCCACGGCCGCGCGGTCGGTATCATAATACCTACACTACCCGCGTCACTGCGCTCGCTTGACTTGATCGAACGCAAATATTAATACCGTATTATTTTTCGAAGCATTCTATTAAACTTACCCAAATTCACGTATCTTATTTATCTTGTCTTTTTAGTTAATAAGATAAGAACTCTAGTAACTTTAATATTTTTTTGGAATGGTAAAAACCTATTTTTGCTAAATTATCGCAAATTTTATCAAGCACTGGAGTAGGAAAACACAATTTCAGTTTATTGATATATTTAAAGGAGGCAATGCGACGTTTCTTATTTTTTTTAACATGAATATTTTTTTGTGTCTGTTTCGCTAGGTATGACAAATTGTCATATAGCACTCGAGTAAATTGACCCAAACTACGTATACACGCTAAAAATATCATTCTAAATGCAATACAGTTACATTTTTTCTCTCGAATATTTTTTTTACCACATTAGGTCAAATTAAAAATTATAACCACAAATTACCAAATTACTAAAAAAGCACCCTAGGAATGTGACCCAAAACGAAATGTTAAATTTATATGTTATCAATGTATTTATAAACGAAAACAAAATCGACTTTAATATTTTTTTAACTTAGGGCCCAAAATATAGCCAGCGCCGCAGGACTATCGCTCATAACGCTGTAAGCGCCATCGACAATCCCCCCCAGATAATGTCACATATGTTTTGGATTACGCAATTCCAAGACTACACATTGAATAACTATAACAACATTGTATTCGTAGCTTAGTACGATTTAGGTTTTGTTCTCAAGTCTAGGGTCTACGAGCGCTACGCCGCGCGTAGCACATAATATCATAACAAATATTAAATCTATACTTAGCAAAATATTAGAATTGCTAAATTATTTAAGGCTTGTGCTTTAGATATTTGATTTAAGCTATTAGATATTTGATTTATTAGAAGCTTAGATTTATACAATTAGTGATTTTTAGTGAAAACATAGCAGTCTTAGTTTATATATTTATTTCCGTACTTAGGTATTTATAATTTATAACACAATCAAAGTATACTGGTGCGAAAGGGAAACTTAATATTATAATGACTTTACCTACTGGTACACAAAGTTATAATCCTGAACTAAATTAGCAGAATTAGAAACAGTTAATCGACTGTATTAATTTACCCATTTGTGTAAGTATACCTTACACATATGTATGAGAAATCAACTCGTAATAATATACGTAAATGAATGTTACACGTGTGCCTAGAAACAAAGTTTTTACCATCCACAAGTGTATGGCAAAAAGTGGACACACCCAGTCAAGTAGGTACCAGCTGCATGAATGTACCTACAAAACCAGTTTCCGATGGCGTTGATTGGAAAAATATACAATCGTTTTGACAACGCCTATTCTCATTCAAAGGAGTATCTATATCTTATCTTTGTAATGTGCAGTCTAAAAACAAAATGACTACGCATTTAAAACCGCTACGTCATATCTTCGGCGCCATTTCCTCAAACTGTTTAATTACACAAGTTCGCTAGCGATTTGAATTCGGCGGAGCGCATAAAATCGATAGAGGCTGCACATATAGATATAATAGTTTACCAGGTAGGCTCTATGCGGAACTCGAGAATTTTCCCCGTCACCTATGTGTGCATGCGCGGGTGTGTGCGTTCGCCGTGCAACTAGCGCGACCGAGGTCGCCCACATCTGATCTGTGCAAATTTTGTTCGCTCAGGTCTTTGCCCGCGCTCAGGGTCGCACGGTCGTATCTCTCAATTTTTGCTTGTTAATTATAAAAATAATGCGTTATATAACGCTAGTTCTATCTCGCTCGCGCTCGCGTACCTACACATATACTCGTCGCGCCGCCACCGGCGTTGCGGTGCACACATTGAAACAGACTAGAAAAATACATCCACGAATTTCGGCTATGCGTTGCGTGTGTGCGTGAATGACGTTATCGCACAATGCGATTACAGGGCCGCACTGGGTGCGGGCTCACTTGCTGAAATACTAACTGCGTGCAACATTATAAACAAGGGAATCCTTTCTTATTTTGCATTACAACTATATTTAAAAACCTTGTTAATATTAAGAGCGCTTTCAAAAAATCTGCTTGCTCGCATTTCGACGCCGGCGGCGCTGGCGTGCGCCTGTGTGCAGACGCACACTACAACCAGAAGCATAACGATTGTAGCCTGCGGTACAGACATAGCGTGCGATCCTCTTCGAACCAACCTTACGTGCGGCTAGAGCGAAAGGGATAGCATTCATGGTCGGTACCGCCACGCCGTCAGTGGCGTTGCGGACTAACCATTATTGATACTTGCGTAAAAACACCACCATATATATTACATATTTGCATACATGATTTCGTGCATAAATACTTGACCTTTTAGTTTAATTATTAAACTTATCACAGTTTTTTTTATTAAAACGTGTGTAGCCTTGGAAGAAATAAATTAAAAAACTTTTATAATATAATAAATTGTGTATATAATATTGTCTT
This sequence comes from Leguminivora glycinivorella, assembly GCF_023078275.1. Classification (NCBI taxonomy): domain Eukaryota; kingdom Metazoa; phylum Arthropoda; class Insecta; order Lepidoptera; family Tortricidae; genus Leguminivora; species Leguminivora glycinivorella. Next base: position 21,551,048 of record NC_062976.1, on the reverse strand, counting down.
CTGTCACCGCGATAGTTACTCATGAAATAAATTTATGGAATCAGATTATATCGCGTATAATGAATATAATCCGTTTTCTTAGTTTTATTTTATTTTGTATATGATATGTTTTCTAGGTTCTTTTCGGTGAAGGAAAACATCGTGAGGAAACCGGACTTATTCCAATAAGGTCTAGTTTACCCTTTGGGTTGAAAGGTCAGATGGCAGTCGCTTTCGTAAAAACTAGTGCCTACGCCAAATCTTGGGATTAGTTGTCAAAGTGGACCGCAGGCTCCCATGAGCCGTGGCAAATGCCGGGATAACGCAAGGAAGATGATGATGTTTTCTAGGTACATATACAGAGTGGGGCCTGTAACAAAGGCAAAAAATTGAACTCTAGGCTATTCTCCTTAAGCCGTTTTCACACTATCCGATCCGATATCGGATGTCGGAAGCATTTCAATAGAAAAATTCAAGAAGGCGCCTGTAATGTATGGGATATCGGTCCGACATCCGATATCGGATCGGATAATGTGAAAACGCACTTATACTGATCAACATTTGTTCGGCGACTTTTAAAAATAACTTGTATTTTGATTTTTATCACCCTTGAAAGTTTTTTCTAAGAGGTAATGTATTGCGAATTCTGTTAAGTCTAAAGTGTGACAGACAACGTCAATGACAACAATAATGGCGTATATTGAAGCTAATATTTATTTTGTATGAAAAATTAAAAATTTAAAGACTTCATAATTTTTAAAAGTCACTGAATAAATGTTGATCAGTATAAGGAGAATAGCCTACAGTTCAATTCTTCGCCTTTGTTACAGGCCCCACTCTGTATATAATGGAACTAAGATCGGTTTTCTTTAATTTTAAGTAGTTTTTTTTTATATTTAAAATGTAAGAGTTTTGAATGATTCACGGTTATTTTCATTAGACTTATATTCACGGTCTATATCCCGGTCAATATAAGTTTAATATTTAAAATTTGTTTTTAGGGTTTCGTAGTCAACTAGGAACCCTTATAGTTTCGCCATGTCTGTCTGTCTGTCCCTCCGTCCGTCCGTCCGTCCGCGGATAATCTCAGTGACCGTTAGAACTAGAGAGCTGAAATTTGGTACCAATATGTATATCAGTCACGCCGACAAAGTGCAAAAATAAAAAGCGGAAAAAATGTTTTATTAGGGTACCCCCTACACGTAAAGTAGGGAGTGATTTTTTTTTCATTTCAACCCTAACGTATGATTTATTGTTGGATAGGTATTTAAAAATGAATTACTGAAATCGTTTTTTGATAATATTAATATTTTCGCGAATAATCGCTCCTAAAAAAAAAAAGTGTCCCCCCCCCCTCTAACTTTTTAACCATATATTAAAAAAATATTTAAAAATCACAAAAGTAGAACTTTATAAACTTTCTAGGAAAACTGTTTTGAACTTGATAGGTTCTATAGTTTTTGAAAAATATGGAAAACTACGGAAGAGCCGAGCGGCTATTTACCAACGCGGCTTTAAAAACCGGCCGAGAGCGTGTCGGGCCACGCTCAGTGTAGGCACTGAGCGTGACCCGACACGCTCTCGGCCGGTTTTTAAATATTATGTTGTTTTAATTGCATGGAGCACAGGAAGGTCCACATCTATGTATTGGTTTTTTGTAAGGAAATACAACTCTACGCTACGCCTACCTGCTTTAGTTGACTGTTGACACACTGAGACAGTGGATGCGCCAGAGTATAAAAGAGTGATTACCATCTCTTGTCAAAGATCTTGTTGAGACGAATCAAACGAACCCAAACACGAAGTTGTTTCAAGACCTGGTCGTGGAATACTCTTGACTACCTTCCAGCTTCATCATCAGATCCTGGGTACCATCTCTTGTCAAAGATCTTGTTGAGACGAATCAAACGAGCCCAAACACAGAAGAGTTTCAAGACCTGGTTGTTGAATACTCTTGACTACCTTCCGGCTTCACCATCAGATCCTGGGTACCATCTCTTGTCAAAGATCTTGTTGAGACGAACCAAACGAGCCCAAACACGGAGTGGTTTCAAGACCTGTTTGATGAATTCTCTTGACTACCTTCCAGCTTCATCATCAGATCCTGGGTACCATCTCTTGTCAAAGATCTTGTTGAGACGAACCAAACGAGCCCAAACACGAAATGGTTTCAAGACCTGGTTGATGAGAACTCATGACTACCTTCCGGCTTCATCATCAGATCCTGGGTACCATCACCTCTTGTCAAAGATCTTGTTGAGGCAAATCAAACGAGCCCAAGCACGAAATGGTTTCAAGACCTGGTTGATGAGAACTCATGACTACCTTCCGGCTTCATCATCAGATCCTGGGTACCATCACCTCTTGTCAAAGATCTTGTTGAGGCGAATCAAACGAGCCCAAACACGAAATGGTTTCAAGACCTGGTTGATGAGAACTCATGACTACCATCTGACTTCATCATCAGATCCTGAGTACCATCTATTGTCAAAGATTTTGTTGAGACGAGTCAGTAACCTCAAATGATATTCAATAATAAATAATACTTACTAAAAATATTAGTAAAGTTAATTAGTTAGTTACCAAAGTCGTCAACCCAAGGATCAAAGTTTTCGGTCGCAGTATACATGCAACAGTACAGCCAAACACGCACACAAGTGCGGTTTTGGACACGGCGGGTGCCGCACACAATGACAAAATAACTTCGCGATCGTCGAGCCGCGTGCGGAGCGGACTAACATACGTCCTGCCTCTACAAGCTCTGCCGCGGTACTGACATCGCAAGCGCGCGTAACCGGTAATAAGGAGGCATTTTAAAAAAATCGTCAAAAATATTAAATTGCAATTAATAGAAAACTTTTGCATAAAATCTGTTTGAGTAAGCGTTGCAGATTATTTTTATATTAAAACTACTTCAAAAACACGTAAGTTTTCGAAGAAATTGACACTTATTCTGAGGTGATTTCTGAAACAAATTGGATTCATCATATCCTCATTTACTCTATTCTAAAGCCTTATAACAAAGAAGTAGTCTCAGATGATTGTAGTACAGGATATACATAATACAAATTTACCACTTGAAGCATTCAAAACTATCCAAATTTTACAAATTAGACGGACTAAGTCAGCACTTTTCGCGGGTTTTCCTAAACATGCACCAGAAAAAAAATCATAATTTATTAAGTGAGTTAGTTTTTAAAAATCCAGTCTCATAACATGTAAGTTAAGAAGATGTCCTAATCGAATACTGAACTTAATAAGTCTTTTAGATGACGGAAAGTGTAGCATTTTGCCGACTAAAACTATCAATTTTACATTATTACGACGTTTTCGTTGAATGCCCTCTTAAATAAGTGAGATTTCTTCACAAGAAGCTATATTTAAATCTCAATTTTCGTAGATTTTCGCGATTATATTCGCTAAAGTGCATTATAATACTCTCGTTCGGATTCGTACCCGGTCTTACACGTGCCGCGATTTTGTCGCTGGCATGGATGCGATCTTTGGCAGGCATTGTATGCATCGTTTGCGCACCCGCCCCCCTCGCCGGTCCCGCGTTCGATTCCGAACACAAGCACGCATTTACGCAAAGGTTGGATGTCAATTGATTAGTTTTATGATAAGTTTAAATTGGCGGTTGGTATCTGGATGATTTATTGTGGCGTGGGTGTCGTGACTAGTTTTTAATGCATTAATTATTGTGTCGAAGTATGAAACAAGTAATTATTGATTATATGCAAATGTGCATAGATAGAGTAACAAGTTCACCTTACAGTAAACATATGGGAATACGTACATTTAAATTATAACGCTTTGGGAACACAATTTTTATACAGCGTGTATGTTTGACACCTGGAAGACGCGGAACTAATTGACAGTTCTTACGCCAAGTCACGTCGTTGAACAAAAATAAAGTAGCAATAAATACACTGCGTGCTGAATTATTTTGTATGAAAAAATTAAAGTAGTATTTTTTAATGAAATCATATGAAAATATGATCCTGTAGGGCTTGTGGTAATATCAAAATACACGCTGTATACCTATTATATCGAATTTGTTCTAAAATTATTTTTATTGATAGCGACAGTTGAAAACAAGTTGTTTATTTTCTTATCTCTGATAAGAGCACAGTTTTCGTGCGATCAGTATATTGCAAGAGCTACGTAATGCTACGTCGTAGAACTAAAGTGCATTTTGTACTTTGTTGTGCATGACAAAATTGATAACAATGTTGCAATCGCATCAACAAAGTATTCGATGTAAAATATTATGAGTACCTAATGCGTCTTTTGACAACTTATGTTTTGATAAACTTATCATTTGGTTGTAAATAGTGGTTATATTTTTCGGATTAATCTCAGTATACCTAATTTTCTGCCCGTACCAAGTGTCTCCCTTCATGTATGTTTTAAATATAAGTACGTTTATATAACATTCATTGGAAACCGAACTAATACCAATAGGGTCTAGTTTACCCTTTGAGTTGGAAGGTCAGATGGCAGTCGCTTTCGTAAAAACTAGTATATCTACGCCAAATTCTGAAATTAGTTCACAAAATGGACCTCATGCTTTCATGGTCCGTGACAAAAAGCCGCTAGGTTTGTTTTCAAAAATTTCGTTCTGTGTCTAACAGTGGCGGGGCGTGAAAATTTTCGTTGGTAAAGCCGGAGGGGTTTTTGGAATCTGTTTTGTATGGACTTCTACGTCTTCTACAGATACTAGATAATTTTAGGGAACCCGTTGGGAATCGAGTTGTATCGACGCTCCGCCACTGGTGTCTAACGAAGCGAAAGGCGATACTTTTTTATTGTAACGCCAACCTTTACCCACTCGCGGTTCCTTTTAGCATTAGAATTTAAACGTGATGCAAAACCAAAAAAATAACGCGCAATAATGATAGGTACGTAAACTGCAATGACGCATATTGTTGTTTTTGTACTATTGCCATTAAATGTAGCAGCCCGTTTGTTATATTTAATAGTACAAAAGGTGTGGTGGAAAGTTTTTAAAACTATCTGAAGGCTCAGAGTTTTTGAAATACTTTTATATACAAAAGATACCACGGAAAATTTCGCACATCTGCATATATAACACATATTATATGTTTCTATGTATGTGCTTAAAGACTTAGATATTACATTTGAAGGACACCCGGGTGTCTGATAGTGAACTGAGGCCTTTCAGATTCTAATCCGATGACAACCCAATAAAACAACATGGTGCTGATTTGATGCAGTCGAAAGGTAGCCGAATGGAACTTTTCTATGTATTAAAAATATACAAGTAACATAATAATTATGTTATAAAACACTGATTCAAACTTTCACGATTTTTACACATATTTAAAATTGCAAACGGGACTTAATCGCGTATTTACTATGTTTTAAACACTAACCTCCGACGTTTCAAGAACGGCATTGTCCCCGTGGTCTCGGAGCAGACTGGCTGAAGTTGACATCAACATCTCTAGCTGTACGAGTTTTTCGAACTACCCGCACTTGGTCCTGACTACCCACTTGAACAGTTTGTGCACTAGGGATGTCACCTTGTCGACACACAACACTCACGATATTCGGTTTTTCAACCTGCGATATTTGTTTCTTCTTGCATTTACTAATGACCGGGTTCCATGTGGATGAGATTTTAAAACCTTCGTCTCGATTGAAATTTTTATACTTCTTAATTTCAATGGCTTCACGTATTTTTCTACTATAATACCCACGATCTGTAGAGAACATTTTAGGGTTGTGAAGCTCAATCCAATGGTTAGGCCCTGACTGTAGCAAGTGCTCAGCAACGGCAGACTTGTTCACCTGGCGATTTTTGACAGCTGCGATATGTTCCTTGACCCTTTCCGCTATGGTACGTTTCGTCTCACCAATGTAGGAACTACCACAACTGCAATCAATCTTATAAACGCCAGGTGACTGGTAGGGAATAACGTCCTTCGGGGACCTCAGGCTTCCTGCAATTTTGGATAAAGGGGTGTAGACCCTTTTTATAGAGTATCTGTCTAGTACCGTGCCAACTTTATCCGTTACTCCTTTGACATAAGGTAAAAATGCTGGCTGCCTGTTATGTATTATGTTATGTAAACATATGCGTCGTGTATAGTCAGCTAGCCAGCTTATTGAAAGCCAGAACCCAATTTGATGCCTAGGTTGGTTGGTAACCACTGGCACACATACACTTCGATGGTATACAAGGTGCTCGCGAGGAACCCATATAACTTTAACGGCATATTCTTGGTCACATTTTAAGACTAAAATGTCATATAAACTTTTCTAGATTTCGTCTAGTTTCAGAGTTATTGCCAATTAAAAAAAAAACATTTCCGTATTGTTACTCAGTAGAAAAGGTCTTCTTAACGGCGCTGATGCGCAGTTGTGGAGCATAGTCTCACAGTAGTCATTGATAGATGTCAAAATGTGACAAGAAAACTTCCAAAAAATTTGGTTTTTAGAAAAATAAATTAAGGAACTCATTTTAATTGCCAACTTCATGGATAAAAATTACTTTATATGTGAAAATACGTCCAAAAAAGTAAAAAAAATAAAATAAAAAAAGAATTTTATTCGCGAAAAATTTTAAAATTCATATAACGTTTTTTCTTTCTTTTGGCCTCAGAAACGCGTGGTTCAAGTTATGCGGGTTCCTCGCGAGCACCTTGTATAAATCGTCGGCACATCATGTCTTTTTCTTCCATAACTCTATATCGGACCTCATCTCATCACATACTTGCATTCGTAAATGATAAATATGGTAGTCCTACAACTTTAGAGGATGATGATGAGATGTTAAACATGCTCTTCGACGTTCCTAACACACCGTACCCTTCTTAACATAAACCATCGTCTGCAGTGTCTGAAACTTACGCCGAACAGCGCGTAAAGTAAACATTCTTGACTACCACTAAGACACTGCCCTACATTACGTTCAGCCGTAATGGGAACACAAGTGTCCCTTGTCCGTACGTACAATGCAAACATCTTGGTAGATCACTTTCTATTGATTGAATTTAGTAATTAGTCTAATAGTGCGGCAGCGCAGAAAAGTTGTTAGAGATAGTATTCCTGCAAATCGGTTACTACCTGCAGGGTTAGCACATGATTGGCGCGAGAGTATGTCGCCGCGAGATAGACTACCCGTCCTTATGTCATCGATACAGTTAGAAGAAGACGTGTCATCTATCTCGCGGCGACATACCCTCGCGGCCATCATGTGCTAGGCCTACTGGTTAATTTGGTCCTTTACAAGATTTTATTTAACTAGCCCTGTTAGTATGATGAATTGACGATGTCAGTTAATGAAACGCAATTATTGCTTATGAAAGTGGTTGAAATCGTCTTGATCAATTTTGTTACCTACCTTTGGAAAGAAAATATGTGAGTGTGCACGGAAAAACGTCCCACTTTGTCGATTGCTACAATGCCGCTTTGTCAGTTTAATCATACACAGATACAAGTAAATCTCGCCTTAAATAATTGTAACCGATAAAGTGGGACGTTTCACTAAACACACTCACATATGATCTTGTTTTCTAGATGGATTTTTTGCCTTAATCTTTTTTGTAAATAGGTAGTTAAGATGCTCTTAAGTATCTTTGAGGTAAACAAGATATGCCTCATCTTAGATCTGATCGGCACTTATCAACAGGTAGTTGATTGTGGATTGTGGCCAAGTAGAATTAGAATATGATTTATCGTAAGCATACAGATCCATTAATATTGAAGACTAACATAAAAATAGTGTCACAAAATAACCTCATCTCATATTGCTGGCACGCCTGGCAGCTTCTAGTGCTGGTCTGTCTTAGAGACAATCCTTACTTAAATGCTTAGCTTTGTCTATTAATAATATAAAATACATAAAAAATACCCGAATGTGATTAAATTAACATATTAGACACTTTTTTTTTGTTTGTATACCTGAAGCTGAAGCCCAATTGATAGTTACATTGAATTGATATGTAGGTTCAACCTAAATAACTCACGTTTAAGGAAAATAACAGGACCAAATTATGATTGTATCCAATATGTCATATGACCTAATTTGGTATCCTTGAATATTGGATATCGGCATCGTAATACGAAGGCGTATACAACTGGCTGACAACAGTGACAACTGTCACAAGTAAGTGTCACCGTCAGCTGACGCACAATCTACTGTCCCAGTCAAGTGACCTTTCTCCTCAAAGAAACATACCTGATCTATGAAATATAACTATGGAAATGGTTTGGATCACGTATATTGTATTTTTAATACATCTCGACGTTTCTAACCCATCGTTCGTGGTCAACATGTGAAGGGTGTCATGACTAATTATTGCGATTAACATAGACATTTAAGATTAATATAGACAAATAGGTATTAAATGTTTATAATATCTCAATGGTGAATAATAAGCAAAATACCTATAATTTCTTAATTCACTGTGATACAGTTTTTAACTAGTACGGGAAGTAATGGACTCATTCTTCGCATTATGTACCTATAACTTACAACTAATTAGTTTTACTGTTTATGCAAATCGGACCGTTGTTGATACCTATCTACCAATAATGTAACTGTTAGTTGTGTTATATTTGAATAAAGAATTTTATTTTAATTTTTTAATTTTATTTTTTTTTAATTTTTAATTATTTATTTGTCGACATTGTTTAGTTAGAAATTCTTGACAACATTTTTTGGTTAACCTCAAGAATATAATAAAATTTATAGTAGACTGTTTTCACTGCAAAATATTTATTTACATTTATTTTTCACGTCAACTAAGTGTGACGTGAAAAATAAATGTAAAAATAAATGTAATTTACATTTATTTTTCACGTCAACTAAGTGTGACGTGAAAAATAAATGTAAATAAATATTTTGCAGTGAAAACAGTCTACTATAAATTTTATTATATTCTTGAGGTTAACCAATTAACTTAATTAAAATTCAAAACAATATCCGATAGCAACTCAGCCGCCTGACCCTTCTTTTGGAAAAAACAATTGAATATAAATGTCATATTCTAATTTTAAAATCGACCGCCGGAAAGTGCGCACCTTTCGGCCCATCGGGAAAATTGCGATCGACCCACTTTGCTCTAGGGCTATTTCGGACGCGGATGTTTCGCAGATGCATTCTTTGTCGAGGATTCTTGCCGCACTATTCATAGAAAAAAAACTATTGGCCTGATTGCCAAGGAATGTTGATTGGTGATGGCAGTCAAGGATTAACTAACGATTTACGGGAGACGGTGAAACTTGTGTTGGGATAGGTACTCTGGTTTAAATTTCATTCAAAAACGCAAGGTAACGGCGACATTTCGAAAAGCGTCAATTTGATCAGGGCGCCAAACGGGATGTTCCCGAAACACAGCGTATCAAAACATTCATTCGAAAACTTTACATTTTCGAAGGAAATTTACACCACGGGCTCAGTAGGTACCTATGCCGTGCCAATTCAAACTTACAATGTTGTATTTTTTCTTAATGATATAAGCAGCAAACGAGCAGACGAGCTGCCTGATGGGAGGGCAATTTCTCTATTAGAGAAATGGGCCTCTTTGTAACAACGCCTTCAATGGTCACCATTTTACCATCGCTGGCCAGGGTGTTGCTTACTAAATAGTACCTACCTACGTATCAAGGATACACCTACACTTAGATTGATTGTCAACTACACGGTTGTCACATAAAATTTGTAGTAGGGATCATAAATAAAAACTGCTGGCATTTAGCAATATAGTATGTATATCATCGCTTAGCATCCATATTACAAGCTTTGCTTAGTTTGGGGCTAAGTTGATCTGAGTAAGGTGTCCCCAATATTTTTTTTTATATAATCTAAATACTTTTAAATTATAGGCCATGTTATACATAATGTATACTGGCGTTACTGCTGCTAGATAGGTTTAGTCAATTGACATACTTTTTGTGCATAGTGACCTTAATCTGTAATTACTAGTAAGAAATATGCGTGCGCTGCTTTAGCGGAGGTCAACTTTTATGCTAACGATACTTTTGCAAGCCTACTTGCGAAATATACGCATACACATTTACATATAATGCATAAACATAAAATGTAATGAACAAAAATTAAACAATGCTTTTGCATTTTTTGTTTGAAAGTGTGTCGGTGTTTTTTTTTTAAAAGAATAAATAATATTTACGCTGTTTTCAGTAGTTTTTTTATTTAAAAATGTGCTGGTTGGAATGAAAAAAAATATCATCCCCCACTTTACACCCTAATAAAACATTTTTTTCCATTTTTTATTTTTGCACTTTGTTGGCGTGATTGAAATACATATTGGTACCAAATTTCAGCTTTCTAGTGCTTACGGTTACTGAGATTATCCGCGGACGGCACAGAACACCCCACTAGAAGCCTAATGCAAGCGATATTGTTCGAGACGCAAATCACCAATCCTTGCGGGGTGAGGCGGGCGCGCACGGTGCTGCCATTGGTCGTTTCAAATAATGGCGCGCCTTTACGATTAGCAGTAGGGATGGGAATGGGACATGTCTATTATAGACATTGGTACCGGTACCAGTACTGTGGTGAATTTGTTTTGCAACAAATTATAATATTATAATTAAATTATAATAAGGACTAGTTACCCTTCTGGTTGGAAGGTCAGATGGCAGTCGCTTTCATAAAACTAGTGCCTACGCCAAATCTTGGGATTAGTTTCCAAAGCGGACCCCAGGCTCCCGTGAGCCGTGGCGAATGCCGATGCCGGGATAACGCAAGGAGGATGATGATTGTGATAGCACCTCAATAAAAATCACTCTAGTAACTAATAACTAAACTGTGCATTTTTACTTACGTTTACTAAGTTAAATTACCAACTAAATATTCTAAACTAATCAATCAACTAAATAACACTACAGACTCTACAGATTCTAGATAATTATTCACAATTACAAATCTGCTTTCTTTTATATTTCATAAAATGGTAGCACATGGTACGAACGGCAGTACGAAGTTCCCGCAACAGACATAAACTAACATGGCCCCATCCCTAGTCGTTTACGTGAAAGGGATAGCATATCGCATTGTTAACTAGGCAAAAAGGGATGGACGCGCCTCGGCGCCGCTCAGTACAACCATATTGACCAGTATAAATGAACTCCGCGGATAATAAACAATATTCAACAAAATAATTAATTTGACTTAACTGTGGAATGTTATTCCATCTTTTTTATATGTAGAAGTGTTAGAAGACTTGCCACACCACTTTATGCTGCAAGAGACCATTGTTTGCAACCAAATTTGATTATTTAAGATTTTATCCCGAGCGGACACGAACACTGTTAGCGGGTCGTATACTTGGGCGCTACTGATCGGTGTCGCACGCGTTCAAACTTTTATAAACCTGATTTGTCGTATGCTTGGTGACCGCGAGTCGCCCTGTAAGGGCCGTCTTGTTGTATTGGTCTGTGGTACGTATTTAAACAATAGTTTTTACCTTGTAAACTAATTTTATATTGCGTATGTAAATACTGCGTGCATAAACAATACATACTTACACGTGTACCTATGTCTCACGGTAATTTGCAAATTTTTGGTTACGGATTTACATACAAATATAAATACAACAAAAAACATTAGATGATGTTCTGAGATGTTCTTTAAACGTTGAATTGCTCAGAAAATAGCGTTGTGATATAAATATTTAGAATTAAATTAGGTGCATAATATAGTGACACGAAAGCCATAAATATTAGTGTGTGGGTTGTGAGTGGTAGGGATTTGATCTGGCCCATTTTTTAGTTCCACTGCGAAGTCTATTTTTAATATTCATATTCGTATTTATAAACTAAAAATGTACTGCACTGCACTCTAAGCAATTTTGGTATCTCTACTATAGAAAGGTTTTCGACTGATATAATTTTTTTTCTATTCACACTTCACCGACATGCTACTTATTTTTATGCGTATTTTAATTTGCTCTGTTCCTCGTATTCTCAACTTAGTAGCCGCTGACGCTTTTGATGCTTCGTGATACATCCCCCAACAGTTTCATAAGGTATAAGGTATTTAAAACGTTGCTGTCAAAAATTACGTTTCGAAAGCCTCATTGGTATTGGTTTGTAACAAAACCCTTGATTTGGGAGCATTAGTCTTTCGATATAAACTTTATGAATTTGGTTAGTAGATACACGTACGGTATTGCAGTAGGCTTTCTCACTTAGGATCATCACTAGTCCGCACGGGCATATCGTAGCAATATTAACTATCGCATCGCTTGCCACGAATACTTCTGTCGGTATATTGCAAATTTTTTTATTGTGCAAATAGGCATTATTCGAAATATGACCTGTCGCCTTCTCCTAAATCTTCTTCTGACTTCAGATCAGGTAACATCTTCATGTTACCTATAGACTAAATTATACATGCAGTTCTTCGTTTGTCCGACTAAGGGTCATCACTAACCCAACCCCCCGCACGACACAAACTAGCAAAATTAACCATCGTATCGTGCGACCCAGATATCGATCTATTTCTAAGTGCATATATTATTTGAAAGATGTCAACTTGGCCAAACATCTCCGCTCAAACGACACCGCAAAGAATACTTGACATCATGTCAAAAGTTGACACCGTGCAAAGCAGATCATACTCGTACCTACCTGCATTATGAATTATTTCTTTATTGCAATAAACATGGTATACATCAGGTGGTATTAGGTGGCGCATAGTTTTTTTTTGCTTGTCCCACTAAGGGTCATCACTAACCCGCACGGCACAAACTATCGAAATTAACCATCGCATCGTGTGACCCAGATATCGGTCTATTTCAGAATAGAGAGCAGCTGCATTATTTTTTGGGCTGCCATAGTGACCCGGTTTTGTGAGTGCGCGCCAGCCCTGGTCCTTTTTCTACCTTTCGATTGGAACGCGATTGTGAATAATGATCATGTAAATAATGACACAAAGGTGTGTATGCATTTTTGAGAGACTTAGAAAAACAGGAAGAGATTCCTTTTAGGGATAAGTTTACCTTTGTACACACTACTTAATTGTTTTCCTGTTATGTTTTTTTTATACTACGTCGGTGGCAAACAGGCATACGGTCCGCCTGATGGAAAGCGGTCATCTTATTAGCCTATGGACGCTTGCAACTCAAGGGGTGTCACATGCGCGTTGCCAATCCATTAGAAACTTGTACACTGCCCTTTGATGTGTTAAGTACACAACAAAATGGAGTGTACAAGTTCTGTGTGGAGTCTAATGTTTGTTTTTGGTTTTGGTGGTATATAGTATTTTATGCAATCGGTGGTTAAAAGAGGTCAAAAAAGACGAGTGTCGTGGGTAACATTTTAAGGCGAAACCGAAAGCGTGCTTAGCGACGCCACGACTATTTTTTGACTCAGTTAAACACCGTTGCATACAATACTTTTTCTAATACGACCATGCACTTTTCTAGAACTTTCGTGAAATACATACTGTTTCCTGTAGTTTTCATCACAACACGCTGGGCATTTCTCTAAAACACCAAAATCGTTTATAGATTTAAGTATTTTTCCAAGATCTCATTTATTATTATTACTTCAAGTAATTATTTAATATTCAAATTATGCCTAGTTAAAAACCCGAGTTTCGCTACTTAATAAAACGCCTAGGCATCTAAAAACGTAGTCAATCAAAATGACTCCTAAAGCTGGTTTTACGGGGTTCTACAAATTAAATTTGTTACGTGGCATCAAGCCTAAGAATTTAGGCATTCAGTTTTATAATGTCAGGGCCAATTTTTGCGCAAACGAAGGATATTCGAATGTCACAACTAGTTTTGTGCCTATTTTAAATGTGGTAATTGCTTGAGAGATAGATCTAGGTATTTTGTATCTTGCGAATTTTATGAAGTTAATTCGGAGTTGGACAAACATAATTGAATATGGCATTTGCAATGACAAACCGGCCAATTCAGACCTACGGTACAGCGGGACAATTTTGACGGGGACAAATGCAACTGATCCATTTTTTTCCATGTTTTACAATGTTTGCATTATTAATTAGAGTGTCCACGGAATATCGCGTGAACTCGACTTAATAGTGTAATAATGGAAAAAATGGATCAGTTATATGTCGATGTTCTAATGTCTCCGTAGCTCACTCTTTTTGCATTTCTCTTGTAAGGTACATCAGGGTAAATACCGACTGGGGTTTCCATTATTACATTACTAAGTTAGGTTCCACATGTATCTACTGAACACTCTATTTAATAATGCAAATATTGTAAAATATGGAAAAAATAGATTAGTTGCATTAGCTCCCCAGCCGAACTTATCCCGCTGTACCTTACTGAAATATTAGTGCGAGCAAAATTTATTCTATAATAATTTTAGCAAACAGTAGGAAATGTGAGACTCTGATTCGTGGTTAGGCTACTTCGCTTAAAATAAAATAATAAAATAAAACAATTTTATTTCGGACAAATATCTATAGCTGTTAGTAACATGTACATTTAACTTATAAAATAGTGTTAGTGGAATTACAGACTAATTATTAAACCTAGATATTTATTTGTTTTTCTTTTTCTCTAAATAAACGCTATAAGTATATTAACGACAATGTAAAGGAAAGAGCTTGATTCACGTGGAAATTCGTAGAAATTAATATAAAAATGTTTTTTCTATTCCTATAGGACTCGAAAATAGCTCTAATATTAAAATAAACCCTTTCAGTACGCTCTAATTTTATTAGGTCGTAAAACTCGAGGGAAATGAAAACGAGTCACTCTGTATAGAAAGAGACCATTTAAGTGGTTACATTATTATTGAAATTTATCGTAGTGAATTTGTTTATTTTGTGAGTAAAGACAAAATGTTTATTTTGTCTTTACTATCACAGGAAAAAAAAACAAATAATACTTATAATGATACAAACATATAAAAAACCGGCCAAGAGCGTGTCGGGCCACGCTCAGTGTAGAGTTCCGTAGTTTCCCGTATTTTTCTCAAAAACTACTGAACCTATCAAGTTCAAAATAATTTTCCTAGAAAGTCTTTATAAAGTTCTACTTTTGTGATTTTTTTCATATTTTTTCAACATATGGTTCAAAAGTTAGAGGGGGGAGGACGCACTTTTTTTTCCTTTAGGAGCGATTATTTCCGAAAATATTAATACTACCAAAAAACGATCTTAGTAAACCCTTATTCATTTTTAATTAAATACCTATCCAAAGATATATCACACGTTGGGGTAGGAATGAAAAAAAAAATCCGCCCTCACTTTACATGTAGGGGGGGGGGGGGGTACCCTAATAAAACATTTTTTATGTTTTCACTTTGTAAAAAATAAAACATTTTTTATGTTTTCACTTTGTTAGCGTGATTAATATACATATTGGTACTAAATTTCAGCTTTCTAGTGCTAACGGTTACTGACATTATCCGCGGACGGACGGACAGACAGACATGGCGAAACTATAAGGGTTCCTAGTTGACTACGGAACCCTAAAGATGATACTAATGAAATCATTTACGATTATATACGTAGTTAATTTGTACTTAACTTTGCGAGAGTAACTTACTACGTGTCAAAACCATCAAAATAAAAGTCCGATACGAATCCTTTCAAATTGTTTTAAATATTATTTATTTTCTAACAATTTAAAGGGTAACTTCAAATAATCATAATTTATCATTCATGAATCATATTGCTCAGTGGTACATTTTAAAATTTACGAAGTTCTCCCTACCGTTATGAGATATTTCCAGGAAATTGCGAACGCCTTTAGTTCGACCGAAAATTGTCAGGATTCAATAAAGGGAAATTTGCGGCAATATTTATATCTCCTCAGTCCCCGCACATTTCATTTTTCCTCCTCGCCACTCCGTCTACGAAGCTATAAAACCACCGGAGATTTCAGGACAATAATCCACCGAAACCTTAATAAAAAGCGAGTAAAAATTTAAAGATCACAGTCTACTTGAAAATAGACCGTAAAAACCCGAAACCGCAATTACTACGTCTGATTATACAGTATTGTCTCCGCTCGATGCCCCTCCGATACAGGTGGATAATTGATTGGACAAACAAAGACTTTGGGAATTTATAAAACCGTTACGCAATGCATTTTTTAGGGTCGAGGGGGGGCAGTCAGCGCTTTTCAGAAATTACGGCGGGCGGTGGGGCGAACGGTGTGGCGGGATATGACGTTCGATTTAAAGGGTAGGTGCGTAGGGGGTGGCCCCCGGGCGGCTGTTGACGGGTGCTTCGCGCCTGCGCGCTGCGGCCGCCGCCCGATTTCCGCACGAGCGTTGACAGTTTGCCCGGACTTACTTCCTCGATACCGCGCGTCCGCGGCGTCGCAGCTCCAGGCCGAGTTCTGCCCACCTGGCCACCGGCCCAGACTCGCTCGCTTGCCCGCCGATGGCGGAGTGACAACTCCACGTGAGTACCGCATATTTTCTGTGTTTGCGGTTTCTGTGCGGCGCTGCAGCGGGCGGCGGCGTCATCGCCGTTTTACAGTTTGCAGCATTTGAGCGGATACGTGCATTTCCTTTGTCCGCTGATTTCTATTCATGGGCGTTTGGTACAATAAGGTTTGATTTTTTTATACATTTTATTACTTTAATGCATGGATTTCATTTAAAAAAAAATTAAGCAATCAATTCGAACTTAACACCCGCGTTAAAGCCCTTTGTACCATAGGTTTATCATGTTTCTCAACAATCTGCAATAACTACTACTAAAATGATTATATTCGAACATGTGTTTCATATTTTCATGAAACCGGAAAACATAGTATTCGTACGAGCTGCTATGTTGTGACCGGAAACAATATGTAGTAAAATTACGAGCTAGTAATCTCATAGGTAATCCTATTAAATAAATTTTTAACTCCCTAGTCTAAAACCGTGAATTTTATTTAAGAAGTTGGATTGTATTTTCACACAATTTATCCGATGTATTCGTTAAACAGTTTTATAACCTGCACGAATTATTTCATACTTTTAATCTTTAAGTATTAGAAGTAAATCTCACAAACTAGAAGCAAATTATTAGTCAGTTTGATGGCTAATATAAAAATGTCTTAAAAAAAGTTCTGTTAAAACTGCACAAAGTCTTATACATTTAGCCGCGAGTATTAATCTCATAAGCCTATTAAGGAAGTCAATTCATTCTTCATCTACGGTTGACAAGTTACTTATCTAATATCTAAAGTAATAACATAGTTAATATGTAAAGCCAGGTGCCACTGTCGGCTACCTATTTATCAAGTCAGATGCAAGAGTTTGACATTGAACGCTTGTATGTATGTACGCATGCGCTAATATTTGTTCAGATGTGGAAGTGCGAGTAGCTCTGCTATTCCTACAGCCAACACAACTTTACTCTCACACAAACTAGTATAAGACCTCTATAACGATTGCACGTTATCGAAGGTCACAGGAATACTGGCTGGTTTTGAGTCGAGTCCTTAGCAGGCAGTGGGAGTAGTTGCCATGAAATGCCTTCGTGAAAAAATTGTCAACGAACCGGTCGTTTGAATTTCGAACGCCCTTTTTGTTTTCTTTTCACAGTTTTACGATTTTCAAATGGTTTTAATTTTTCATTTTTAATTGGCTTCAATATGATACTTGTCCTACCTAGAGTAGGTAGGTGAGCTGATCTGGTCAGCTACCGATCGAATAAGGTAACCAAATAATAATTTAAAACATAATTTTGAGACATTTCGCACGCTTGTTGCCAACATGTGTCTACGAGTATATGTCAAGAAGCTTAACTTAACTATTAGCAGTATTAGCATCGAAGGATGATTTTTTTAAAGATACCTTACCCATTATTTAATTTAAAAAAATCGTTATCATCCCACGAATAATCTACATGTAGCAACACCAGTTGCTTCTAACATTATCAAGAAAAAATATCGTGTCTTTTATAAATGGTAAACAATCCTGTTGTAGATACAACGCATTTTTGTTGTTGCATCATTTGATCAATACATATTTATGTAAGAAAGCTCAAATATAAAATCAATATCTATTGTCGAAATGTGGCAAAGGTGCCTTATTACAAATGGAAGAGAAAATAAGTTGTTCGTATGCTACGAGCATCGTTATTGCGCTTCTAGGCTCATTCTAATCGCATACAGAGACCAACACTTATAACAACCAGTATACAAGTTTTTTCCATCACCTAGTAGTTACTATGGTTTTCGAGTTCTCGGTTAGACTGGTTTACCTATGCGTTCGAATCGTCGGAACTCCATATAAGAATAGAGGAGCATAACCACCCGCTCTGAAAACGGTATGGGTGAAAGATGAAATCGGACTATGTATCTAAATAGGTTCCGGTACGAATGCAATGAAATAAGATGAACATTGATGGCGATTTATGATATGAAAACGATATGCGTGTGTACCAATGTGTATGAAAAACTTTAACATAAGGTAGTCTGTCTACAACTTGTAGGTTTAATTTCATCTGGTGTTTATGTCTGTTTCTCTGTCTTCTGGTGTGTTTTTGTTATTACTGAAAAGTATTAAGGAAGCATTTTGTAAATCGGTGTAAGTAGTACATACGTATCCATACTAATATTATAAATGGGAATGTGTGTGTGTCTGTTTGTTTGTCCGTCTTTCACGGCAAAACGACGCGACGAATTGACGTGATTTAAGTGGAGATGGTTGAAGGGATGGAGAGTGACATAAGCTGCATTTTGTCTCTTTCTAACGCGAGCGAAGCCGCGGGCAAAAGCTAGTAACTAATAAGTTCATAGTTTATTGTTAGGTTTAAGATGTTGAGTGATGAGATTTCCCCGCCAGCTGGCAGTACCCGGCAACTGTCTTGGTTAGTCGAAATAACCGATGCGTGGGACAGTGTCTCTTTTTGCGAAAAATATTTTTCGTTTCGTTCATTTTAATGGGCTACACGAGACAAGTAATCATATATACATAGGAAAACTTTACATACAAAAAGAATGATAACTGCTACTAAGTCGCGTGGCTATTTTCATATTTTCTTTAAATTTCGATTGTCGTATTCTGTCTACTATATTGTCATCTTAGCTGCGCTTTTCGAGTGGACAAGCCAAGTATAAAATTACTTTTTTCTACAATTAGTGAATATCCTACCTTTCCTGTGGTATTAAGCCTCCCACATCCATACTAATATTATAAATGGGAGAGTGTGTGTGTCTGTTTGTTTGTCCGTCTTTCACGACAAAACGCAGCGACGAAATGACGTGGTTTTTCAAGTGGAGATAGTTGAAGGGATGGAGAGTGACATAGGCTACTTTTTGTCTCTTTCTAACGCGAGCGAAGCCGCGGGCAAATGCTAGTAATTATATAAAGGGCTGTGTCAATCCAACTGTTATTCTAACGCCTACTGATAAACCTTGCACTTGTGTGCGTCTCTGATTAGATAGCTGCAAGAATTTAGTAAGCCCTTTATTTTATATAGGCGGTATGAAAGAATTCGGTATTATATAATGTTTATACATATTTAGAAATGAGACTATCGCGAGTTTTTTTGCTACCGACGTTTCGACGCTTGTTTGCGGATAAAATGACTGATTCAAAAATTATTTTACAAATTGTTAAAGTACCATCCAGAAAGTCTATACAAAGTATAATAAATAATAGTGAAGTAAATAATTTAAATATGAATCGATTAAGCACTTTCATCAACGTAAGCACTTTTTAATTTAACTCTTAGCAATGGAAAACTAGATTTTTCGAATGATATCGCGTGACTCGCGTAAAAAGTATAACCAATTTAATAATATGTTTAGAAAAAAAATGTATTTTCAAAGGTTACGTACAATGCCACCCTACAAACTATTGTGATTTCTAAACTTACATGTAGCAAAGTAAAGTAAAACTTAAAAAAAAAAGATTACAACCAAAGTTAAAAGAGAAAGATCAAAATAACTAGTATAATGTTGGAAAAATTACGTTTCATTTTAGAATTCATTTGTTTTGATAAGCTAGGTTTTCAAAATGGTGCGCTGTTCAAAATCCCATAGGTACTAAAGAAGTCTTACCAGAAGAAGTCATATCAGTCGCGTTTTTGAATGAACTTTGCACTAAAAGTACTGGTATTTTACTTTTTTGTTTGGACTCCCACGTTTCCTGTCTGGAATCGCTTTTTACATACAAACATTCATTTTCAATATAATCTTTACCCCGTTTCCGCAAACTCTGTCTACGGGTTCGTTTCCGATTGTTGAAGGGGACTGAAAGGGGGCTGGAGTGAAACTTTCGGGTTTGAACTTACGGTGGGTTTGATGAACAAATGCGTAAGAAAATAGTTTTTTTTTTAGATGATTTAATGAAAGCATAGTCGTCACCTAGCACCCATAGAGGTTTTGCTTAGCCTGTGGCTAAGAGCTGATCTGTGTATGGCTAAGGGTGTCGCCACATTTTTTTTTATTTATATCATAGTAATGATTATGACTTGTGACTAGACAAACGTCAAATTAAAAAAAATCTTTTAAAAGTAATACATAACTATACAACATGCTGAACAATTATGACTGCATTCAGCTGTCGTGCAGTATTATTTTTATTTTTCCTGCGGGTAGAACTCAAAAAAAATAAAATGTATGCTTTTTTATTGTGCGAAAATTTTCCCAACGCAAATAGTCAGGAATAGGTCAGACAGTTTATTACGTCGTTCAATATAATAACCTGTCAACCCGTATAATAAAATAATATCCAAAATGCAGTCTTGAAAGAATAAAGACATAGGCATATTTCAAAAGCACTTGAGTTCAACATGAATTTTTATATAACTCGTAGCTGATTTATAGTTAATATGCTAACAGCTTAGCTGCATTCCATGTGGATTGTGGATGCCAGTGGTATTGAAGATCAGAGAGGTCATTATTGTATGTTACTACCTGCGTGGTCTGGCTCGGAGGCTCGGTCGGCTGCGGCACTTCTCTACCTATATCCTCCTCGTCATTAAATAGGTCTCCTGGTGGTACACAGTATTTGAATCTTTTCTTTAGTTGGTCAGTATGCCTATGAGTGGTGGTACCGTTTTCCCTAGAGACTACATAGTTCCGGTTCCCCTTTACCTCGGATATGGTTCCTGGCACCCATCTATCAGGGCCGCTGTACTCCTGTAACCAAACTGGGTCTCCCATTTTCATTTGCTGTGATGGTCTGCTAGTAAACTTTTCTATCTGTTTACTTTGGGCTTCCCGGACGCGTTGATCTACTGTGGCGCCTGGTTGTAGTAAGTCAAGCCTACAGCGTAGAGCTCTTCTCTGTAACATCCTGGCTGGAGATTCACCTGTCGTGCTGTGTGGACAATTGCGGTAGTTAAATAAAAAGGTCTGTAATGCTGTCTCCAAGTCCACCTTTTCCTTGGTCGCTTTTCGCAGAGCTCGTTTACATAATTTTATTGCCCCTTCACCGGCTCCATTTGATGCCGGATGGTATGGTCCCATCCTCGTCGCCAGTTGATATATATGTAGTATATATACTTGGTAAGGAATGATGCGGGACAGTCCTGGGGTAGAGCCAACAGAAACACAGGCGTTCAGACACAGGTTTATTTCCGGACTGACGAAACGTTACAAGAGCAAGTCGGCGCCAGAGGGCGCGCGTGTAGATTAACTCTACCCTACATTTATACATATATAACAGTTACTTACACACTAAATGGTAAAAAAGAAATAGTAAACACATTTTTGGGTGTCTTAAAGATTTACGTTCCCTCATTCTTAGATAGGAATAGTATTACAGGATCATAGGTTTCTGCCCTTGTGCTTGATTTTTTTTAAATATTTTGCTATATATTATTTGGCCACACTTATCCGTCATTAGGAATAGCAAATTAAAAAAAAATTGGGGCGGAGGATTCCATTCCCATGTAAGATTTTAGCTCGCATGACTCGCATCTTTTTTTTAACCCCCGACGCAAAAACGTCGGGGTGTTATAAGTTTGACGTGTCTGTCTGTCTGTCTGTCTGTCTGTCTGTCTGTCTGTCTGTATGTGTGTGTGTCTGTCTGTGACATCGTAGCTCCCGAACGGATGAACCCATTTATCTACTGACAAAGTACGGTTGCTGGTATATATGCATTGCATACAAATAAAATACTAGCAACGTTCGTTTAGAGCCCTTACAAACTACTTTTTTACAGTCAACCACCCCATTAACCCGGTAATGGTTGCGATTTCGGCTGCGACAACGAGTTCCAATTAATCTCATTACGTCCACTCGCTCTAGTCCGGCCTCACGCAAAACTTTACAGTTTTAGGGTAATACAAAACAGCCCTACTGGTGTAAACTGTAAGATTTGCCTGCAACTTTCTGACATGTTTCGAGTTTAAATTAGTTTAAAATAAATTTCAAAGTGGAAAGTTGCTTCCATGATGAGACTTGAACTCTGACTTCTGGACTGAACAATAATTAAATAGTCATCGAAAATTTCCACTACCTATTTATACATATATTAAGTAATACCCACCGTGGGTAAGTAAATATGTTAGTGGAGGTCGCGGGTGCAAAAATTCAAACCTTATTTCCGTATTTTGATATTTGCAAGCCGCTCCAACATTTCGAAAAACCCACTACTCCCAAAACGGCTTAGTTTGCACAGTTACTTTCGTAATTTTACACCACAACGTGTGATTAGTTGCCAAATCGGACTATTGCCGTATCGGAAAATTTAACTTTATGCTCTAGAACACAAAATGTAATTTTATGTCGTCTACGCACGACATAAAGGTGCACTTTTTGAGCATGAGAAGTGAAAATGGGATTTATAATTACGTCAGTTGTCATGTTACTGATATATTAATATTATTAATGGCTAATACTTATATACTGTGTAACATGACGAAACCGAAAGATTTTAAACCACGCGTGAAGCAAACTTTACCAATTTTTTGTATGTATGTATTGTAACTGAAAAACCAAATCTTATTAACTATCACTTAAAATGACATTCAACAATTTGATTTTTTTTTCTTGAAACCTAATAATTTTACAAAGGTTAGGGTACTGGTCACTTTTTGACATCATTTATCAATGAGGATAGTGAGACTAAAAATGCTTCTTAATGGCTTCAACGCCGTTAAAAAGGCCTTTTGTACTGGTTAACAATTACATTTTTCTTTATCCATACTAATATTATAAATGGGAAAGTGTGTGTGTCTGTTTGTTTGTCCGGCTTTCACGGCAAAACGGATCGACGAATTGACGTGATTTTTTAGGTGGAGATAATTGAAGGGATGGAGAGTGACATAGGCTACTTTTTGTCTCTTTCTAACGCGAGCGAAGCCGCGGGCAAAAGCTAGTTGCTAATAACTCTGAAACTAGGCGATATACAGAAAACCATATTTTGTGACATTTTGTCACAAAATATGGTCAGGAATACACTGTTAAAAGTATATGCTAAACATTAAACACAAAATTATTGTATTTTAATATATTTTATTTCTATTGTTACACCTTTTGTGAAATCCCTACATAAAAAATACAACACCCTATTTCTAATTCGTCCGTTATTATAATTCACGTGGCCTTGCTATTATTGATAAGGGAACAGTGTTGACTAAATTCTGTTATTCTTCATATTTTACTGCATTTAATAATTATTTAATATAAATACGGAACCAAATGCGAGGCCGCTGAAAAAGGGCCGATTCTGTTCTTGCGATTTTGAACTTTGTTTCTATATGTGTAAGTTTGATAATAGGTTTGGTTGAATGAAGGAAAAAGGTATGCTGATTGGGCTTGTACGCATTAAACGCGTTTTCATGTACAGTCAAGGTTGCAAACATGAATATGTTTCTAATTTGTTCAGTATAAGGTAAAATTATTTGTATACATATACACCGTGTTTTTTTTGTTTTCCGTTAAATTCGACACGCAGTTAGGTTCATCATCAGAAACCACCCCGTATATCGCTTTTTGTTAAATTCGAAAAAAAATTTTTTCGTTCGTTGGATTAATTAAAGTCATTGTCAAGTATTTGACGGCACATGTCAAAAAACTAACATAAGGAAGTTTGGTAAGGGATGCCACACGCGTGTTCGGTAATTAAATTATTTGTTTTAATATTTCGATAACGGTAAGAGTTAAGAGGCTAGTTTCTTAGAGAAATTGATTGTATTTGAACTAAAAAATCTTCCCTTAAAGTTAACGGAATTCAATAAAAGCAGGGTGTATATTAGTTCTTGTAATGTTCATAAGGCATGAAAAGTAGCGCCTTAGGAATCACGCACATTCATGAAGAGATATACTATTCACATAGAGACTATTGATATATTTGTCGGAGAATGACCAAAATGTGGTTTAAGATACGTTTTATGACGCTATATTTGACAAATAGAGCAAACAAGGGTTTTAGAACTTAGTACAACCTGGCTGGTATTCGACTGAGTTCTGCCAAAACGTCAGAGAGGACGCTACTGTTTAAAAGAATAAAATCGAAAAACAGATGATGAACAGATGATTGGAGGCTGTCAATCGATCTGCAGGGAAAATGGTTGAGGAGTGCTGGCGTTGTTGGAGATTCTTCGGTCTAATCCGGCGGTTTGCTCGAAATAATAGGCGGAATGTATTATTTGATGTGATTAAATGTGTAATCATTATGGTATCTATTTCATTGAAAGCTCTCATAAACAACTACAACGGGTCCTGACAACGGTTCTGGTATGATACGCCCACGATCCGACATATTATTATTTTCTATGAGTAGGGTTTCGCTTTATCAGAGGATAAAATGTAGGTGCATAATTGTAAAATAAATACTGCATCGACCGTAATTAGGGTAGCTGAATGAAAAATTATTTTGCATTGATCCTAACATATTCAGGTTTAATCTTGCAGTTCCACATGGGAACAAATAAACCTAACCCTAACTCCGCTAAAATTTATTTACTTAATCGCATGACGATAAAGTCTAATATGCCTTAAGGTAAATAAGTGTTTGAAGTGTCATAACTCATCCAGAAATCCCTAAAAGGTCCCAACAGATCTTACTTCGGGGTATTGCCTCATCATCAGTCCTTATGGTCAGGCTGCGTCTGCCTTTTCGGTCCCGCCGTTCAATCTCGCGAAACGGCCTGTCACCAAGATTGCTTTCTGCTGCTGACACGACCCTCGTCGTTTATGAAAATCTAATTTAAATGGCAATGAGTTACAATTACTTAACGCTTCTGGGCGAATATTCGCTATTTCAGTGCAATATGCAATATTTCGCTCAAAACGTTTACTGCTCATTCTTTTGCTGCTGTTTTATGTAAGGTTTTGAGGCTTCATGAGTAGAGCGACTAATAAATGTAGCTCGGTTACTTTGAAATAATTAAGGATTAATAATACCTGCCTGCCATAAAGGCGTGAGTTTATGAATAAATAAGTAAATAAATAAATAAATAAATAAATAAAGGCCCACGGTAAGCTCAAGAAGGCTTGTCTGATTAATATTTGTTTTACTTAAAACTTATCCCGAGTTTATTTTCTGAACACGGTGTATACCTAGTACCTACTATTGGATGGAAATTCCTGCTTTAGTCCAAAGCCTAACTGGGAAAGTGTTGCGGTTGTTATTATAATAATATAACAAGCGTGAAGAATAGGTTTATTTCGGAGTAGCACGCAACACAGACGGGCGCGGCAGACGCCTGCACGCTTGCACCACCGCGAGCTTGCCTCTAACCATCATTTTGTATTTTGCGTGCGTCTTTTTTTGGCAGCGCGAGTTAACCTTGGACTTTTTCATAGCGAAGCGTTGCACGTACACGTTTCGGCTAGTCGTAGAGCGCCCCCCACTCGACGCGTCCGAATTTTCTGCATTCGTTCGGCGCGAAGAGTTTTCGGCGGTCGCGCGGTCGCATTCGCGAGCTCGGCTCTCAGCGGCAACCACGGTGGCGCGGGCGCGCGCGGCAATATGCGGAAGTGAATACACGGTGCCCAACTAAAGTGCTAAGCCACAGTGATACGAACCAGTGAACAAAACAAAACTCTGCAGTGATACGTACTATGAGTGCACGGCTCTATTGAGCTCTAATGGTTTTCTATTAACGATTCAAGGACTCTGGAATTTGAAAATATGGATGCGAGGAAAGTATTGTCCTTTTCTATTGTTATAGAGATCCACGCATTGAGATTGTATTTAGACGTAAATACGTTTGTGCGTTAGAAAAATGTTTGGATCAGGAAGTGCGTAAGTGTAGTAGAAAGGCCCCAAAACAAGCAGTCATCCCATCTAAACAGATTTAATGAGTGCCTACTGCGATTTGGCATTGACAAATTGTATCGATAAACGCAGCATACGATAAACTTGAAAGGCGTGAGATTCAGGCAGAATGCACCTTAAAATGCCTCTTACAGAGGACATTTTTGCACACTATTGCGCCGGTGTCTCGGTTTTGCATACACGTGCTGTCGTTTTGAGGCTATTGAACTTGATAATGAGACATTCATATCTACAGTTTTTTGTTAACTGATATTGCATCATTAATTCTCTTTTCAAGATCTACCACGACCGGTTCACGGTCTGACATCATTCATGAAGTCGTTTTTGTCTATGAATGTGAGCATCAATCGAATCCCTTCCAAGTTCTAACTATTTAATTAATTCCATAAAATCAAGTTTAGTGGATTGGGCGTGAATAGATGGGCAGTGGGCCCGGAACTGGGCAAAACTGGCCGCGTAACGCATTAGCATTTGCATAGAAACTGTCGAGTCGAGGCCCCGCGCGGGCCGTGGCGGCCGATTAGCACCTAGCGCCTCCGCTGCACGCCGAGGATGTCTTAGGCCTCTTAAGGCATTTTCAGTTTAAGACGTTTTGCGTAAATTATTATTGGCGATGGGTTTGACATTGATCATCCGTATTGTGTTGTACTTAAAATAGTATAACCTTTGCAATTTTATTTGCTTTATTTTTTTATTTGCTTGGCATGTGTATTTTCTTTCTTTGTAAATGACGATCCTTATTGGGAGACACAATTATTTTTATTGGGAATCTATTATGTAATTTTTGACGATCATGATGAGAAGATAAACATAATTTTGACATGTAGCAAATTTATAGTGTAATTTTTATCATGAAATAAAGAAATCTAAATCTAAATCTATGTAACAAATCCCATTACACTTTTAATTTTATATGCGTATAAAGTTACTTATAACCTTCAATGACCATGCACAATGTTGTTTTGCACTTTGATTCATTTTCATTTGTTTTTAACTCTTTCACCTTGAATTTAAATATAACAGGCGTGCATTTGAAAAAACCGCTACAAAAACTATAGCAACACTAGCATAAACTTTGCGCGTATTTATATTGGAACGCCACGAATCTCACAACCATCATTGTATGGCACCGCGTAGGTATGAAGGTCGGCTCTACAATTTATAGTACAATCTTTCTGTTATACTCTGCGTTTCCGTACTCGTGACTGCCGAATCCTAGTGGCCAATCAGAGACGAGCGTGGCGCATACCGCGGACATACTTTTAAAATTCGAACTAAATTATTTTATCATAGATTCGATGACGCGCAGATGTGAGGATAGGTTAAGTGTCATGTACGAATCACTTTAAAAGTATTTGTGTGCAGTTTTTTTCGTACACACTAGATTTTGTATATGTTTAGGTAGAGTGTTCTTATCTCTATTAGAACATGTTAATCTAATCACTATTAATAAACGACTCACATTTCCTTCTTATTACCAATTCATCTATTCGTCAATTTTTCTATTATTCCACGTAATAGTTTGAAGTTAGTTGCTATGATATGCGCTTCTTGGAAACCGGGCCAAAACGCGGGCACGTGTTTTATCTTCGCGAGATAACCTTACATTTGGTAGGCCTACCGCACTCGGTATTCGCTTGATAAAAACGTGATTAGACGTGGCAACTTCTGCCGAGTTGCAGGCAAATAATCAAATGTTTTAGAACTGATAAGACTGGTATCCAAGAACTTGGCTGTTCTCTTATGTTTTTTAAATATGTACTCACATTTTTGGATTAGTCCGAGACTGTCCTGTAACTAAAAATGTTCGTTGCCATAAAGAAATGTCGAGTCATGGATGAGAGATTTTGGTGCTAATACTTTGCTGCAATCTTTGTCGCGATAGGAGCCGAGCCTCTTGGCGAGAAAAAGTACCTATATTTTCATTCGTTGTTATGTTAATCAGGTGGCAAATTACAATTTCCTAAGCTCTGCGCTTATGGGCCTCCATACCGCACCGCTTCAATATAAAATTTGCCTTAGCAGCTGCGAAATTTGCAATTTAAAAAATTCAATACCAATCACTCTCAAAGTTATAGGATTAACTATATTTCTGCACTAATCTTCATCCTACGTTGTCGCATGTGAGGTTGCCGTCTGAATCAGCCCTTATCATCTCATTTTGTCTCTGGCGACGTTTGTGACCGTTGTAATAATCCTCATTTCCTCAAGGCCTCTGGGACCTCGGGAGCCCTCGGGCCGGGAGGGCCAAGGACGGCAGGACCTTCGAGGCGCGACGCTTACGCAACGGAGGTCGTGCGTCTGTGTGCATCGGAGTTTGTGTTGGTGTGCGTGGTGTGGCCAATGTTGGACGATATTTGGGATCTTGCGAGTCGTAATTAAAGCGACTTATAGACAAATTAGACTGTATTTACTTTGATTTTTGCTATTCATGTTTATGTAGTATGACGTCTTTAGAACGCTCTGTATAAAGCTGTTCATAAGACAGAATCGATTATGTTCAGATGAAAATACTGTTGCAGAGTCGATGAGTTTATCGAAGATAGTTGGTGGTCGGTGGAACCTAATCCTACAGAAAGGATGCTCGCCGAAGGAAAGTCTTCCTTAATATGAAACCGCGACCGCCTAATAGCATACGAATAGTAATAATTAATCATATTTTTTGCCATTCCGTTATATTGAAAAAAAAAACCTTGGACTTTGAGCACACGTGAACTCTTAACCAATGGAATAAATATTATTTCTTTAAGATTTGTACTGAAATAATAGTAACAAAAGAAATGATTCACTACGTTACATGACTCATTACGGAAATATAATTAAATGCAACAATTAAAACACTGTTTTCAATAAAAGTTATATTATTTGGACAGATTGCATAAGAATAATATGATAAAACCTTGAGTCGGTCATTCAAAAGTTCATTGAAATTTTTAAAATTTGTTGATATCCCATTTTTTATTACGAGTACAAGATCGCAAAGAAATAATCTAGAAAGAAAAAAAAAATTTTTAATACATACCATTTTCTTTTAAGTAGGTGTAGGTAGAGTACTCCACATTACGTACTACTTTGTGATAGGAAAAAAGCCTAATCTCCGCGTTTAAAAAAAGATCGGTGGCAAAGTAAAAAAAAACGTATGTTTTTTACTGTCATTATGAAGTAAGTAGGTACCTAAATATATCTATTGCGATGCGTGCACACCAACACACAATTACATATGTAAATCACTATGTCATGTGTCAAGGAAAATCGATAATAAAACAATAGGGTACTATTTGACTATGTACAATAATTATTATTTAAGAGGTACACCACAATTTATTTTAGGAGGTTGTAATAGGTTATGGACGTTTGTATACTTGTGGATTTTTCTTAGTGTGTATAGTGGAATACAAACAAGCGATAAATATATTTATTACAGTAAAATTCTACCATTTACTTCATATTTTATGATCTATTTTATTTAGACTTTATTTATACTACATTTTTTTTTCCAATTAAACACTTAATATTGAAGTCTTCAATAGGTATTGTTAAAAAAACAGGGTCTAACAATAATTGTAAAACATGTATAAACAGGTAGGTAACATAGTTTGTAGGTGACGCCTTCCCACCTTGAAGTAAATTTGAATTATTTACATATTAGATCAGATGAGAATCGCATTGGTTTTTGCGCATTTAATTTAGTTTTTGCAAAACAACATTAGGATGTCTAGGTACGAGTTTTGTATTTTTCCATAATTTCCGAAAGAATGCGCCCAAAGAGTCTCGAAGATTTTCTTGCACTATGATTTTTCGTGGATCCTAGTCGGTAACCCTTTTAAATGGCCCTTACGGGTGCATCGGGAATGATTGTAGTAAAACCGCTGACCGCAAAAGAAATTATTATTATTTGGTTCAAAATATTGCTGTTCTACGCAAGTATGACATGACACGACTATGTGTAACATAGTGGTATTTCTAAATTCGTCCTTTAAAACCACATTTTACGTGGTTATCAGTATGTGCTGAAACCACATTACCAATTCAATAATAGGATTAATTTTTCATCGGATTTCCCCAAACGAATTTAATACTTGTGTTACAGGAAATAAACTAGTAGTGGGCATAAATAAAGAATATCAACAAAAAGGTAAAGGCAAAAAAGTTTGGTTTCGGTATTTGTCTACCCCGAACATTTATACAAACTAATATCGGGTAGTTTTGTGTTGTTGACATCTCCGGTGACACTTTGCTGGAACGTCAATCTTCCGCGACCAGTTGACGTTGAAAGAAAGGTAAAATAATGTTAATTAATCGCGTTCGACCTGTGTATGACTTTAAATATGTGTACAAATCGCGAGAACTTTAAGTGTTATACTTCTAATGCGTCCTTACATAAATGGTAAAAGATTTTCATTTAATAATTTTCCTAGAAAGTGATGAATACGATCACAAGCATTGAAAATTTTCAAAGAAATATCATGTAATTTCGGCACTCTTCCATCGCTAACTGTGCAAACAATAAGTAATATGACCTGTGTGGGACTGTTGTCCAAAACCGGTGTCTGCATTTTGGAAATTAGGTCAAGGATTATGTCTTTGTGAAGACACCCGGTTTCTGGTCACCCTACCCGGAATAAGAGTACTATTGTGAATTCTGTGGGGCACGCATAAAATATTTAGGTATCGTTCAATCAGTATGTTATAGTCGTTTTGTGAGCGATGCCTATGATCTGTTATTATGTATTTAAATTGAGTATAGCCAATCATACCTATTATTTTGTTATTGGCTAGTTTTTTTCTCTCATTCGTTTTTTTACTTTGAAGTGGTTTCGACGCATGTAAGGTATATTTAACGAGTTTCAAACCGTATTGAATCTGATATGAATCGTAGTGATAACCAACAGTTAGTATCTACTATTAAGACGTATAATATGCTTCATTATAATTTCAATGAGTCATTTCAATGAGTTCTTTAGGGTTATAAACTCTAAATGATACATACTCGTAAGTTTCAGAAAAAAATACCACTAGAAAAAGTTGTTGGTAATTTTTTTTCAACGAAATTTTTTGCTAATTGTATTATCAATAAGGTAACGTTTAAAACTAAATATTCTCTATAATAGTACAAATTTATTAATTGATTATTATGCAACGTTTTCATTTTAAACCGAAAGTTGTCACCCATGAATTGCAACGGGCGTTGAGCGGAACAAGTTCTTAATGTGCACTTTTATGACACTGCTATTTATTACCGTATCTGTTGCGTTAATTATAATTATAGATACTCAATCATACCCGTTAAACGGTTTCGTA
Organism: Leguminivora glycinivorella; assembly: GCF_023078275.1. Lineage (NCBI taxonomy): Eukaryota > Metazoa > Arthropoda > Insecta > Lepidoptera > Tortricidae > Leguminivora > Leguminivora glycinivorella. The sequence goes on along the minus strand of NC_062976.1, from coordinate 21,519,605 downwards.
ATTCTAGTTGTTATGGTTGACACTTGCAGGTGTGTTTAAAAAAGAGTTTTCCGTCAATTTTTCACATCTAAAAACTGTTGCGCTATTAAATTCAGGTGTAGCATTAATAGCATTATAGGAAATTTCATTTATGTAAGTTATTAAGTACATACATATCTATTGTTCGATGCCGGCACGTGTGCAGTCCAAGTCCAGTCAAGGTACAGCGGGACAAATCTGGACCGGGGGGCAATTGTAACTAATCCATTTTTTTTCCATTAATACACTATCATGTTGAGTTCTACATGTATCCACTGAACACGCCTACCATATAGAACCGGTGGACACTCTATTTAATAATGCAAACATTGCAAAACATGGAAAAAATGGACCAGTTACATTTGCAAGACGAGATTTGCCCCGCTGTACCTTACCTAAAATTAGTGCACTTTTGAGAACCGTCGTGGCCGGGTGCATTTGATAAAACATTCATAACATTCATATAAAATTTTAATATTTTAATAAACGGAATATTTCTCTCCGGACTTTTCATCGACCAACGCGAACCCGCTCTTGTAGGTACATCTATAGTATCGTGCAATACAAAATATAAACGACAGTATTAAACTTTACTGAAACAAGAAATGTGCCAAATAAGTTCTAATTAAATTAAAATCAAGATGATTTCAATTCTTGATTTGAAGTGTTTTTTTTTTGGTAAGAGTATTGATACGTCGCGCATCTTTAAAACAGAAACACAGTTTCCTAATTTTCACACCATAAAACTACGTAATCGTACATTTAAGATTCACTTGAACTTCGTCTACCTACATTATATTACATGATTCTATCGCGGCTTCTTTGAATATCTAATGCGTATGTGAGTTTTATTTCCAACGGCTCACAGCAAAGAGAAGTATGCGTGACTTACGTCGGTTACTTCTGAACGATACCATGCGCTCGCGCAGTCTACGCAGCGGGTACAATGCGATCACTGATCTCGTGCCGATAGATGGAGCATTTGATGATCAGTGATCAACATGTAGTAGTCACAAACAACAAATTGCGCAGCAAAATACGTGTATAAAATATTGAATATTTCTTCTTAGACCTAAAAGAGATATAAAATCTACCTAATATAATTTAGTCCTTTTACATAAGTTATAATGGAAATAATAATCGTGTTGTCTATACGTAAATTGTAACCATCGAAATTAAATTTGCATTTGTTTAAGTCACAATTGAGGGAATATTGATTTCAAATTCATACGTAGAATTATACCTAACATTAACTATGACATTACTCTGCCAATCCCTTGCATAGTTCGCTTGGCCCGACTATGTCACCGGATAGATTGTCAATGGGCGAAGAACTTATGGTGCTGTTACACGGGCAATACAATTGCCAGCAATCTACATACCATTTCCGCGTTTGTTCAATACGCACCAACTAACTCTGGAACAAACGCGACAATGGTAAGAAACCGAAAGCAAACCGATAGTAATACAGCCTGTGTGAGGCAGTCTACGGACGCGATGCAATGTGCGTGCAACTTTCTATTTTGACGGCGTTGTCTGCCCTGCACGTACTGCAGGAAAACCGCCATAGAAAGTTTTGTTTACAATTGTTACATATGCAGTTACTTGCTTTTTAAATTGCTATAAATACTGAACTTTACACATTGGTGTAGGTACGTGTCTTGTGTTGATAATTTTGGTACTGAGAAATATACCAAGAAGATACATTCCTAAGTATCTTCTTGTTATATTTATCTGTACTGTTTCAGTATGTTTAAGTACCTAGTTGAAGTTACTGGCCTAGTTCAAAGTGCTTTGGTAATTTTATTGTTATTCAAAATGCAGGCACGTTTATGTCAAAATAAACATTTTACATGTATTCTATCATAATGATTACACTTATTGCCCAAAATAGATTGACTTCCAAATGTCAGATGATTTAACAAAGTCATTTCATAATAAATGTCGTAGTAAGTACTTATCGTTATTACACGTGTTTTGTAATATAAGATAACAAATGTGTACAATAACACCCTGCTACTTTATCCATAGATTATATCAACACAGTTACACTTGATAAAATGGCCAATTAAACAGTACTCATAAAATCTAAACACGCGGATGCAAGCCCAATTCAAATTAATAATTAGAAAACCCGTTTTGTATGAGAGCGACTATGTCGAAACCCACTAGTTTACATAATCTCGGAGCAAACGGCACCAAACGCAAGTACTGACGCATCCAAAAAACAAAAAACTTCACACGCATGGGCTTGTTAAAGAAAAAGGGCTCAAGTAACATAGGACGAGTCGACTACCCGACTAGATATGAAAGAGCTCCATCTAGTATAGGAGATCTTAGATGAAAAGGTTAGTTTTAAAATGGGTGCGTGTACGCATCGGCGGTCATCCGGAGTGCCGCGCCTCTCTTTCACCACCGCAGAATGCATTTCTCCGTCATGATGACGTAGTGACGCGGTGACCCACTCTACTGACTTGTTATCAAAAGGTCGTATCTACCAACAAGTTCTATAATGATTTATGACTTTTTGATAAGTGAGGTAGATTTGCGGTTAGGGATGGAAGCTATGCGCTTTCTTTTGTTTTAGAACGCTTTTTGGCCATGCTCGGTTTGGGAATATGATTTCGTGACAGATAATTTGTTGACGGTTTTGAAACTGATATTTGATTGCTGTCATAGAAACTACTAAATTTACTCTGTATTTGTCAAGACTTACATTTTGTTATAAATTCGTGAATTAAAGTTTAGCCTGCGCTTCTTTAAAACGAAAATGCAAAGACCAATTTACAACTAATGAATTACTGAAAAATGTCAATAGTCAAATTAAATCGTTTCTCAGAAATGTTAACATAGCTTTAAAGCAATCTCGCAAATGTAATGCAATTAGCCCAAAGCTCCCACGGTGCGTAAACGCCGTTTAGTAGCTATTCCACAAACGTGAACAAAGCGTACGTACACGAAACAATGAACACTAGTTTCTTAGAGCATCGTTAATTTCGGCTACGTACTCTAGTTACAAAGACAATCTATTGCTACCATAATAAAGAATGAAACGCGAGGTACTACACTTTCCACCGTACGTCATTATGATAAGACACAAATTTATGTCCTCCAAAAGAAGTCATAAGATATACGAGCAAGGGGGAACAAGGCATAAGTGTGCAGTACAGTCAACAACACAGCTGTGGATACAGAAGTGCCAAAAATATGTATACAGAACTTGACTGCCTGTACATTAAGGCGTGTATACATTTTTGACACTTTGTATTCACAGCTGTGTTGTTGACTGTACGTAGATTCCGCTTACGAAACTCGGATGAAACTGTAACGAGACGACTCGCAGCAACATTTTTAGAACAATTCTCTTGCAGTTTTGAGATTATTGTGCGTTGAATCGCAGAATAAGGGCGGTAGTAAAGGCTGTGCGTAGTGCAAGCCTTTGTTTAGAAACCGTTAGATGTATGTACCTGCTTATTACGCGTTTTGATAGAAGAAAGAACGTAGATTTCATTCGTGATGGTTAATTCACAGTACAGTTGCAGTACATAAACTTTTATAAAATTACTAGCTTTTGCCCGCGGCTTCGCTCGCGTTAGAAAGAGACAAAAAGTAGCCTATGTAGCCACTCTCCATCCCTTCAACTATCTCCATTAAAAAATCACGTCAATTCGTCGCTCCGTTTTGCCGTGATAGACGGACAAACAAACAAACGCACACACTTTCCCATTTATAATAATAGTATGGATTCTAGGAAAAAGCTTTGCTTGCATTACTCTAAATTAAAACAGATTTAGACTATCGCACATAAATGTTGTATCGTTTATTTTATTTAAAGTTTGAGTTTTTTCTACGATCCCAATCTCAGTAGTATATTATAGTATAGTTTTTCTTAATTACCAATGAGAGTCGTTTCCTTCTTCTTCTTGTGGTGCCATGTCCATCTAATGGGCGTCGGCGGTCAGCATGGCATTAAGCTTTCTGGTCTTTGCCAACATCTTGGCTGCGTCTTTCGTATGCGTCCAGTCTTTAACCCTTTATAGGGCACTGGTCTCAAAAAAGACCACCCTGTATGATTATCTTTTTGTATTTTTTTCCTGTACAGAAGTTTTAGGACTACAGGATGAGGTTCGAACTCACGATTTTTTTGAGTCTTGCCCGTTAAAGGGTTAATGTTATCTATCTATTTATATCTAGGTCTACCTCTCCCTCTTCTTCCCTTGAATTTTCCTTCGATAATTGTCTGTAATAAGTCGTATTTCTTGTTTCTGTATATGTGACCCAGATATGCTGTATTTCGTCTTTTAATGACTTAATGTCGTTTCCTTAGCTTCTAATTTTACCTATTGCAATCATGTCGCTTTTTATAGATTTAAATTGTATTACTATCTATGTTTTTTCCGGTAAGAAGTGCGTAATACTCATACTCATACTCATTTATTTGTAAAGCCATTTTACACGTCAAGATTTGGTTTAAAAAACAATATTCATACAACAATAATACTTTAGAAAATAAATAGACAGAAGATACATGCGTATAATTATGGGAACGGCTATCCGGCCTTAGTTGCCACCTTATCAAAAACCGATAAACCTAATTATATAATAAACATATTAAAAAAAAACCATATTATTTATTGTAAGATTAAGTATAATATCTATTATGTTTCTAATAAAATCAGTAGGTAGGTACAATATTATCTACACTCAATACACTAAGTATATCTTTCATTGATTAGATATGATTGTCATGTAATAATATAATTTTAGAATGTTTTGCAATAAGGTCAGTGTGGGGAAGACCGTCTACCCGGAAAGACCGTCTATTGACAATAACTTTTGTGTTTATATATCTACGCCTCTCACACCTCCGAAGGTATACCAGTTTTTCATTCTTAAGCCATTGGTCTTGAATACATATCCCTAGGACGAACACTAGTTAACAATAAACTTGATTCGTGTTTCGAACTCGAGCATCGAGTTCAACATGGTTCCGCAAAAAAATAAAATAAAATAGAAGCTGTCGGAATATTTGTATATCATGTATGTAACGTAGTCGTTTAATAACCGTTCTTTCTGACTAGTACTATTAATCTACTCAAAACGCGTTCAATTTCTTGTTTTATGTTCTGAAATATGTAACTTAGAAATTGTGCCTACTCAGAAAGTCCGGCATAAAAGAGAAAGGCAAGACCGGCATACGATAAACAAGGAGTTGCCAACCTTTTTTAGGCTTTATTGGAAATAAGTCGAGTGTAAACAATATCAATATATAAGTACGTTTTTGGCTTATGATAGTTGTACCGTTTTTGATTTTAACTTCGAAATACAGTTTTGGTAATGATTCGTATGGTGTTACTAATATCATTCGAAAGTATTAAATAAAAATGGCATAGTTGTGAAGAATTATAAGTGGTGAACAGAACTAAGGACTGTATCGTTAAGTATAAGGACAAAACAAACCTCGTCTAAATGTTGACATGTGCATAATTTTGTATTATTATGTTCCGAGAGTATGATCTTAAGGTATTGGTAAGTACTATTTGATATAAGAAGGTCTGATATTTTTTTTATTTTAGGGACTTTATGGTACTTTTATTAAGGTCTAGCAAATAAATTTCGGACAACCCCTATCTGGCTTAATTTGAGAATATTTCAATGACTCTTTGTACGATTTCAACAAACAAAGGTTAATATGCTGCCAAAATATATTCTTTAAGAGTCCTATTCATGGTTTTTCCGATTGGGTACTTGTAGAATAAATGCGGCGAATTTATATAATTTAAAAAAACGCAATTTTGAGCAACGTTCCGGATTGCCGTAAATTTTTGATGCTAGCAGGAAACAGATAAAAAAATCAACCAACCAATCTCTCAAGAAACAGATAAAAAAATTTGCCATAGGCCAAAGTCTAATTGACATTCATGGTGTTTGAACAGTGCTTAAACCAGATCGATATAAACAATGTATGATAGTCAAATTCGACATCAAAGTCGGAGTTAGAGTAAGCACCATGCCACATTCTCTAAATGGCCGCCTTACACAGATCCTGAACTATATTTTTTTTAAATAACAGTGGCTAGACTATGTCCAGATATTCTGCTTTGTGGATCATGTGTCGTTGAGGTTCGCACCATACAATTTTTTTCGCAATCGTATCGTCTTTTACGCACTTTGTGAATTTTCTAGTAGCATTTGTCCGGAATCGTAATTGGTACTCGGGAGGATTAAGTCAATACTGTCGAAACCATATGCTTTACGTCGAGTTTCTAGGATAAAATGTGTACCTTATTATGTGCCTTAATATCTGGGCGACCGAGCTTCGCTCGGTTCTATTTTAATATATCACGTCTTTAGATAAAAAAAACTCTTATAAATACAAAAACAAAAAAAAAGACAAAAAACAAAAACTTAATTTCTGGCCGGGATTCGAAACCCTGACACCAACGATCTATCTGCGTACATTAGGCCGACCTCGTACGACTGAGCTAAGCGGAATCAATGCGCGCGCGGCGAAATTAACGACCATATTTTACGTTTACTAACGCGAAAGAAAAACTCGTGAAAACTCGAAAATTCGCGTTTTCCGGAATCTAAGGCTACGCTAGATCGATTTTTCACCCCCGAAAACCCCCACATAACAAATTTCAGCGAAATCGTTAGAGCGGTTTCCGAGATCGTCGGTATATATAAATAAATAAATAAATAAATAAATAAATAAATATACAAGAATTGCTCGTTTAAAAGTATAAGATTAAGCCCATGGCTTGTTATAAGAAAAAAATATAATAGCAAATAAATACGGCTACTCAAAGTTGTCTTCATACTTAACGATACAGTCTTTAAGCCTACTTACACTGCATTACTCATCATCATATTTAAGTTGGTAGTGTTTGTATAGATTGTGCAACTTGCGGCGACAAATATTTCAAAGAGAGTTATGTATTTTAGAAATAAAAGTAAGCATTTTGAATCCAATTATTTATTTAAACAGAAAACATAATATTTGCGCACCCTTGACAAAACATATTTGATAAAGGTTGTTCGTCAGACGGCAGAAACTGAACCCTGGAGGCACAGAGGGTCATATCGAAACTATGACTAGTGGCACAAACTGTGCACTTCTCAAGCAAAATCATTTCGTCTTCCTCGTCGCTATATACGCTGGCGTTAGGAAGTGCATCAAAAAAAGATTCTATCAATACATTCTTCGGAAGATGTATAGACATGACTTGTATATTGTTTGCTATTTTTAATAACTGAAACAAATATTTATGTATTAAGTGTACAAATATTTATGTAAATATTTACATATGTATTAATGACATCTGAATCTCTACTATGAGTTTTTGAAGTCGTAATCGAGCAAAATGGGGCAAAGGGTGTTTATTGAATCCTGAACGAAGTAAAGGAATCTCTAATCTCGCTACGCTCGGGATTCAAAATTAGAATCCTGAGCGTAGTGAGGGATTCAAGTATTAACGCTCAAGGTGGAAATAATTTTGCTACCATGTGACATATATAATTTTTCACGTCACCTATGAGGAAATTACAACAATTTATAAACGATCATGAAATATAATGTCAAAACTCTTTTCGTTGAATTAACATGTTATACTGGCAACATAAAATCCTTGAACAGAAAAGAACCACTCAGCTCTTCCAAGACTCGAGTTTGTAATATTCATACTCCCCGAGTTACACACAATGTTTTTCATCACACTTGCATCATAAAAATATGTAAAAAGATAAAAAAAATGGTACTAGAAATTTCATAACTCCCTTGGGAGAACGATTTTTCTATAACTCACGCTCCGCCTGCGTGTAAAATCACATTTAGTGTGAGAGTGTGATGAAAAGAAATTACGCATTCATTCATACTGTAGTGACTATAGCAAAACCAAGCATTGCTAAGAAATGTTACCAAACTAATTCACGTATCTTAATATCCTATTACGTTTTCTTAATTAACATAGTTTCAAAAACAGATAAGTAGTTGGATTTATATGAGCCTGTAATATCGTGACTAAATTGTATTCGCAGGTGTTCGTTGGAAAATCAGTGGACCTGAAAAGAAAAGGTTATGAACCTCATCTACGGGACTTATGCCGGTCTTGCCTTATAAATAGAAAAATGCTTATATGTTCAAAATTTCAACGTTATTTTATTATTGGGTTGGCACAAAAGTAATGAGACACTTAGTATACGTTTTATATTTTTTATTATTATTACAATACAAAAAGCTTGGAAGATGATGTAATCACCATTAGCATCTATGACTTCTTGCCAACGATCCGGCAAAGTTTGGATGCCTTTCGCCCAGAACTCTGATGGCTGTGCCTCGAAAAAGTTGTTCAACTCCACCTGTACATCATGAAAATCATTGAATTGTTTACCCCGCAAATGTTGAATCAGGGCTCTAAACAAATGAAAGTCTGATGGTGCGAGGTCTGAAGAATAAGGTGGGTGGGGTATCGTCTCCCAGCCCAAGTTCTGCAGCTGTTGGCAAACGGTAGATGCGACATGAGGTCGAGCGTTATCATGTAGTAAAATTACAGTGGCTCGTCTTCGTCGTTTTTTCTTGATATCAGAAGATAGTTCGGTGAGCTGTGTTGAATATTTGTTAGCGTTTACAGTTTCATTGTGTAATAGTTCATGAAACAGCATGCCTTGCAAGTCCCAGAAACAACAAAGCAAAACTTTTAAGCGGTTCTTTTGACTCAGCTTCGGTTGAGTTGGTGTCGTTTCTTCTCGAAGCAGCCAAAAAGCACGACGTGTATCGTTCTCATAATAAATCTATGATTCATCTCCCGTAACCAGATCAGTCAAAAACTCTTTACGTCGGGGTCGCAGCAAAAGTGATTGACAGATGGCGACACGGACTGCACGACTGGCGTCGGTAAGGATGTGCGGTTCCCATCGAGCCAAAACTTTTCGATACCCAAGCTCATGCAGATGGTATTCCACAGCGTGGTGACTGCAGGTAAGTACTTCCGCTAATTCACGAGTAGTAGCATCAGGATTCGACTGTAGTTCGCGGCGTATCATCATTGAATGCAGGTGGTCGCCCTGAGCGTGACTGACTTTCAAGGTTCCTGTCTCCTGATTTAAAACGGTCAAACCATCTGGACACCGTGGCATGGCTTGTACTTCCAGCGCCCAATGCAGTGTTGATATTGTCAGCTGCAGCCCGCGCACTTTGGCCAAATAAGTACTCGTATAAGTAAAGTGTTCGAACTTGTCGCTCGTCCATTTTATTTCAATCTAACTAAACCAATCACGAGGGCGGCTTTATATACCCTCACATTAGAAGTACCTAGAATGTTCTACAACATACTAGAATATTATCGAAAACAATTAACTTAAGAAAGGAAATGTATAGAGTTTTGTAGAGTGTGTCATTACTTTTGTGCCAACCCAATAGTTATCTAGCACATTCTGCCCCGTTATTACGTAAAATAACAATGATCATGATTTTGGAACCTAGTCCCATATGAAATTACGCGACAACAAGCACTAGACGGTCTTTCCGTGCTCATCGCGGGAGGACGGTCAACCCGCCGAGCCTTAAAAAAAGTGATTTTTATCACTTAAAAGTACCTTACTTCACCAAAATACTGTAAAAGCTTTGTAAAATATAATATTTGCTATCCCATAGGACCATGCGCATTACGCCAGACTGCATTAATTATAGAGTTTTATCCACTCAAACTTTATTTCAAATAAACTATGCCGGTCTTGCCCGCACTGACCTTATATCAAGAAAACATTCCCGTGTTTTTTTGCTAGGAAGTTTAGTTTTGAGACCAGTAGCGAGATAAAAGTTTCGAAAACTATAAGATCTTGGTGCATATTATGCACAACATTAAGGAAATGCGGCAGATAACAGAGGCCCTACTACGAGCATCGAAAACCAATCTGCAACTCTATCCTTCAAATACGCTTGAGCGATAGACAAGCTGATGATGTTCGTTTTCCGCGGTAGGCCCTCGAGCAACACCGAGGCGTTGCAACGGCGATACTTTGCGCAACTCAGTGCAACGCCCCCCGCGCCCCTCGCACCACGCTTGCGCGTGTGCTGCATGCCGGAACCAGGTCGTAGCCGAAATACACCGACCAGCCTAACCAGAATCGCCCCCCTCCCAAAAATACACTACACTATCAATACGTAGGTACTCCAATCAACGACCAAGTTATACTGGACGTTATATACGTGCACGCATGCAAATGTGCGCCCAAATATACACGCCTCTTATTACAACAGTATAAAGTCCAAATATTCACGCCCAATATACAGTTAGCTGGGCATCTAATCGATACAGTATCGACTGCATTCGGCCTACGAAGCCTGTGCGTAAATTATTACAGTGACGCTTGGTAACAGGTGCAGAAATACCTTTGTCAGACGTTTCTGAGATGAAATATTGGAACTTACGTAGGCGAGGGAAGTGAGTAGATAGTTTAAGTATGTGTTTATATAAGTAATGTTTTTAGATGATGATTTCAATAAGATTGCGAAATCGGTCGACTTTTAGATTTTCATCTTATTCAGTATTCTCAGGATCTTTCAATTAGATACAATTAGTATTAGGTATGCGATTTCAGAATAGACAAACATATGAAATAAAAAATAGTTTTGTGCGTTAAAAGTATTATAGTCATTTATCTTCATAATGTTTTTCAGACATCATTGTCTTTAGGTACCTCTCAAACATGTACGAATATTACTAAAACCTTCCGAATCTATTCTAGCCTATATCTAAATATCCTAAACATCGTCTGTGCCTAAATTGCATAGCAACATTTCTGCAACCAACGCCCACAAGTATCCTTGATCAAGTACTCCCAAAATTCACGAACGCGGTCGGACATTTCAAACGTTAATCGCCATAGGGAGAGATAAGGAAAATCCTCAGAAAACGATGTGGGGGCACAAGACACGCATTGAAAAAGCAACGCGAAAAACCGCCTGCTCATTACTGCCACAACTTCATTTTGCAAAATAGGATTGGAGGTTTTAATCTCGTATTTTCCAACGAAACTGACTTTTTACAGACGCCAGCCAGTAATCAATTTTTCAATCAGTCTTTCGAGCGTCTAAAAGTAAAGAGTTTTATAAATGCAATCCAAATTGATGTTGTGTTGTGTTAAAACGCATCTTGCTTGGGCACATATAATTTAGAGAGAGTGACAAGGACGTACAGATGTAGTGCTATAAGCTTTTTCTTCGTATTTTTATGGAAACGTACGAACGTGTCATGCTATTTCAGTCAGCCTCAGTACAAGACTACTGACACTATCTGAACTAGCATGAAAAATACGAACGTTTCCGGAAAAATACGAAGGAAAAGCTTTTCGTACTACATCTGTAACTGACTAAAAGAGTCATAAGAAGCAACGATCCAATTCATATCTACTTCGAAGTTTCGATTTTTCTTTTTTTTTCATAAACAATAGTACATTAGTGCGAAAAAATTAAGTTTCCTTTTCGCACGTGTATCGTACGACGTTTTTCAGTACAGGTAGCACTCCGAAGTTTCAACCTGGCATATAATGAACTACTTCTCGCACTAGTGCGTAAAAAGACACCATCTGTACTAAAAAGATAGTTGTTATTTGTTTACAACTCTCCACCGATTAAGTTTTAAATTAGAGAGGGTAATTTTAATTTCAGATACCTGCCAGATTACACTAACCCTTGCACTGTACAAATTGGGGGTGGTGGGGAAAATGCGGTGGGGTGTAATAAGTACTAATGATCGCTTGGGGGCGAGGGCAAACTACTCGTACTTCCCCCGTGAGGTAACACATTCTGGAAGATTGATTGGAGTTAAATAACTGGCAAAGTTCGGGGGATAGATAATGATGGAAAAAAAGCATTTGTGCGTTCCTTGTTAAAATTGTTTATATAAAATGTGCTTTTAGTTAAGACGCTACAGGTGCGAACATTCTAAAATGGAAAGGAGCCCCCCCGCTCAATTTGGGAATTGTAGATTAATATACTAGTGTTATTAACTAGATTTATCGAAAAAAAATTGACCATTAAGAACAACTCAGTTAAAAGATATAGCGAAAATCTTTAAAATCGCGGTTCCGCTCTCGACTGTTTCCTCCTTTAAAACTTAATCAATCGTAACGAAATTTGAAAATCTGAATAACAATGAAGTTTTTTTGGCTAATCGTCTCCAAATTTTGAATACCACACCTTTTGTTACACCATAATCAATAACGCCGTTTTTGGAAACTTTTGATGGGCTCTAGCGTCTTTACACAGATAAAAATAATAATAATTTGTGTTGAAAAAATCATTGCTCTATCTTCAAAAACCAGGGAGGAAATAGTCGAGAGCGTTTGTATGGAGAATTGACCCCTCCTGTAGCGTCTTATATATAACTCTTATAGTATTTCAACACAGGCCTTGTTGAGCTTACCGTGGGACTCAGTCAATCTGTGTAAGAATGTCCTATAATATTTATTTCTTTACTTAAAGGTCAAAAATAAATGAAGTCATTTGGTGTTGGAAAGTTTTAGGAATGGCGGTGTTGGATTTGCTTGGCTTAGTTTTTCCCACTTTAAAAACGGTAAAAATGCCAAATGCTAAGTTAAAAGTGTCAAAGATTTTTTCGTTGATACGAGAATGCTCACTTCGGGTGCCTACTGCCTAAGGCACACCAAGACAGAAGGCAAATTATACTTATCTAATTTTACCAAAGTAGTAACAAAAGGCGGTCTAATCATATCCTCGCCATTCTCATTTATTATTAATAACATGAGGCTTTTAGACACATTAAATATACTCGTTAAACATTAATGTTCTTCTATGAGACTGTCTGAAAGTCAAACAGATATTATTCTAACAGTAAAAAATACTGTCCTACTGATCAAAAACCTACCTACATTTATCCATTTATTTTGACGACCGGTCTGGCGCAGTCGGTAGTGCCGGGTTCGAATCCCGGTAAGGGCATTTATTTGTGTGATGGGCACAGATATTTGTTCCTGAGCCATGGATGTTTTCTATGTATATTAAGTATTTATATATTATATTCTTGAGCTTACCGTGGGCCTCTGTCAATCTGTGTAAGAATGTCCTATAATGTTTATTTATTTATTTATCCTATAGGCTCTCATTGGTGTTACTGTGTCATCCCTGAAGGACAGTAATACGATATGTTAAGTACCACCTTATTGGTAAAACTCTGCCTAAAAGCTTGAGCCTAAATAGTTTCTTTATGAAGGGTATTTGGTGACCTTTGGGATCCCTCAAACTATTGTTTCGTGACAGATTATGGCGGTCGTCTCGTGCCTAATATTCGGAATAACATCGTTTATTAATACACCTTTTGTTACACGTGTTTAGGCAATAGCCGAATAATAATTCGGTTAGACAAAAGTGGAGAGATTGTGTATACCCTTGGACATAAGACGGTGATATTATTGATAATGAGACTTGCTTAAAACATTATCTGCCCGTCTAATACGTATGCTTTAAATATATTAAATATATCAGTAACTTAGGTAAGAATTTGTAATTAATACTAAGAAAAGAACACACATATACAGTTGTAGATGCTTTCATCCGTTTTTCCACTTATTTAATGTACTTCTAAATCCGCTTTAATGGTGGACAAATCCGAAAGATTATTCGGGTCCTCCTTAGTTTGATTTTACCGAAGACCGAACAGGTTTCATAAAAGGAAGTCTTTGATTAGTTCCGTTCTTGTACAGCACCATATTACACAAGACCTGTTTTAAGGTCCAACTGTATCAGCATCTTCAATCTTCTTCCCAGTCCAGTAGCATTTCCACCGAATCCTCGTAGCCAAAACGCGCCAGCACCAATTTGAACGCCACGCACCGGAGCTGAACCGTGGGAACCAGCGGTCACCGCCATTACATATTCATGGTAGCCTGGCCCGGTATCGATCATGCACCGGTTGTTCACCCTGCGACCTTGGGCCGAGCCACCTTCCGCCCCGCGCCCGAAGGCCTACCTGGTACATTGATTTTATTTTTAAGGGATTTCATATGCAAAGCCGGTACTCGGTAGGCTGTTTTAATAATGGATTTACTGGTGCTTTTTCTCTTTGTAAAGGGCTTTGGGTACCGTTCAGGGGAAAAGGTAGAATTGATTGATGTATTCCGTATAGTTTAGGACGCTGACAACGTTCACATCATCTGTTGAATTTGTAGAACAGCTGAAAACATTTAAGTGGCAATTTATTTGAAAGATACATTTGTTATTTGTTGTTCTGTGTCTTGTAACTGTGTCATCCCATCTTTTAGGCAGTCTCGTGAAAGATATCATAATTGAAGCACTTTGCAGATTAAAGTCTAACCGACAAAATTATCCTCCTGGTAATTCCAGATTAGCCTCCGGGGGCTTTAATATTTACATTTTACAAAACAAGACTTTCTAATCTGAGTCTCGTTAGGGTCTAAGTCGGGGTCTAACTTTTTAACAAAGGATTAATAATACAGTACTTGTAATCTTGTGACTAGAATTAAGCGGAAAAACTAAAAGCCCTTCACTGTTTGATTGGCGCTTCAGTTTGGAGAACACTTTTACTACAGCCAAAGTGTCGTTGCTAATACTTGTGAGAGGTTTTGTCTAGACCTAGACTTTCTTTAGTAAAACTTCCCTTATCTAGTCCTGAACTTTTGTGAAGTAAAAGAGGATAAGGAAAGGGGTTATGCATAGGTTATGTAAAGAACTTCCAACACTAATTTTATTACAAATAGGTGCTGTAGATAATTGAGATAATGTCGTAATGACACTCAAAACCTACCTCAGGTACCCCGCACGTCTGTCGCGCTTTGAACCAGATATTTGGAAGGATTGTAGGTATGAGTAAATACAGGGCACGTTTGTGCCCGTTCGTGCCCCTTTTCTAAACGTTTCGCGTCTCGACGCTTGTATACATTTTCTATGAACCCTCATTAAAACGTGTCGCGTGCGCCATGCGACCTCGTCTCACGTCTTTTCTGTCTGGCTTGCACCTTACGTTCATCGTCACTTCATAAAATATATCATTATATTGATATAATCTGAATATAATACGTATACGTCTATGTATCTTCATTTGTAATCGGTATTTTGAATAAATGAATATCTCCAAATCTTGTTGGAGATAAGAGCGAGACGAACTTAAAGCTTAAATTTCAGAAAGTCTGGTGGATATTTACAATTACTGACGCATTCGCTGAAGCTTTTTTTGCTCAAATTCGGAGTACATGAAATAGTTATTATTATCTTTACATGGCAGTAGGATACACTAAAAGACAGTTGCACCACCGCATCACATTGGCTAACAGATCCACTTCACTTAACAGTGAAGTACAAACCATCCCAAACAAGCCTCTAAACGTTTTTTTGGACCGACTTTGAAAATATTATTTTGCTCACAGGGAAGGTAACCGAGGCGGCCCGGGCATGGACTCTCAGCAGCAGCAGTACTGCCTCAAATGGAACAGCTTCGGTTCAAACTTGGCCACGTCGTTCGCGAACCTCTGGAACTCGGAGAGTCTCGCCGACGTCACACTATACTGCGAAGGTGAGTCTCTTTGTCTTATAATTTCGCTTGATGGAAAAAAGTGGAGCAATGCTTCTTCCATACCTACCTATCATACATAGTGATTCCGTGTAGGTTAGTACAAAAAAAAAGTTAGTACAAAGATTCAGTATCAGTAATATTTCTTCTATACCTAGTACTGGGGACGCTATTGCTATGTCTTGTATGGGAACCCTGCATTTTATGATTAAGCACTGAGACTTGGCACAGTTGTTCATTGGGTGGCCCTGAGTAGATAAAGATCGGGAGGCATCGAGAGCCCCCCTTAATTTAGGAGGGAGGAGGGGGGGAAGGCTGGCGCCTCCGCGCTTCCTTTGAAACCATATTTCTCTAAAACTATACAAAATAGGGCATGCTATATATCATTTTCGGATAAATGAAGGACGAGGAATTCATTTTTGGAACAAAAAAAATGTATTTTAGAACAAAAATACAAAATAAAATGGGAAAATCTGAAAACGAGATTTTTTTTTATACATATTATTGCACATTTTATGAAAACTGTAATGGTTTTTTCTAAATAAAAAATATTATTTAATAGCTACATTTATCTAGTTTTAGAAAATGTATAATTTGTTATAGAAATATATTATAGGACGAGTGATAAAAAATAATTTACATCGCCCGATAGGGTGATTTGAATGCTCATTTCAATAAGTTTTGTCAATGATTTCAGGTATAATCACTATTTTTAACACACGAAAGCCGTAATCATTGTATTTTATGGCTATTTTAGTGATTCATGTACTTAAAATAAAAAAAATACAAAAATTAAAAAAAAAATGTGATAACTTTTTTATAACATTATCCTATTTTGTTCTTTCTATACAATATATATCTAAAAGCAATAAATATGAATAAAAATATATAGTTTGTTATATAAATATATTACGAAACGCGAGATAAAAAATAATGAAAGTGACGTGGCAGGGCGATCTTGATGTACGGTACGGGTCAGCTTGTATGATTCGATAAGGTGAGGTAAAGGTACTCAAAGCTCTCAAAAAGTGTAGTTATTTAGAGTAATTCAAATTAAACAACATAAGTACTCCTATATAGTCTGAATTTAACTATTTATATTACATGAAATGATCGATTGATATGATAGGTCAGATATATACATCTGATCCTAATACATCTTGTGAAATAGTAGTTATCTATATGATTTGCATAATTTATGGATAATTCTTACTTGACATATTTATTATTCCAGATCTGCGTCCTGTACTTTGGTTAACGAGTGCCGAAAATAGTTATTAACCAAAAAAGACCGCCAAATTAACAGCATTTCACCGACAAAAGCTGCCTTGCACCATTTTTGTAAGGGTTATAGGTATATCAAGGTGTCCATTTATGGGGTCAACTAAACCCAATTCAAAATTTGCCATTATTTGCTACTTGTGGCTGGACGAAAGTCTGTAACAATTGTGATTTGGGAGCCTACTTGCCCACAACGTTGCCTGTTGCTGCAGAAACATGCCTCGAAATTGTCGGATGCAGGTGTAATAAAAAACAGTGCCGCGTAAGGTGCAACCGTAAAAAAAGACTTTTTAAATTAAATGTTCGGAGCTGATGTGCTTATGCAGTGGATGTTGTGATATATTATACATAATTAAATTCAGACTATTCATGTTGTTTTATTTGAATAACTCAAAATAGCTACACTTTTTGAGAGCCTTGAGTACTAGCCCCGATACATATGTTTTCGTCTAGTCAGACCATTTTTTGAGGTTCTCCTTTGTACAAAGCAATGTCTTAGTTCAAAAATCATTAATGTTTAATGCTAATACGAATCTAGTTTATTTTTTATGGCACTGGCACTATTGCGCAATAACTAACTATCATTGATACTGAAAGGAAGAATATGACGATTTTTATTTTATCTTTTATGGATGGATAAAACCGATTTAAGGGGACCCAAAGGAAGTAACTAAATTCTGCTAGTAAACTAAAAAATCTTCAAGCCTATGCATGCAGAACTGCTTTAGGAGAGGAGAACGTGATTAAGACATTTTTTTTGTAATATAAGTCACATGCAATTTTATTTTACAATCAAAATAAACTATATTATAGGACTTTTACAATTTTCTGTACTGGGTCGTGATATACCTACATGTGTAAACGTTATTAGAATAAGTATATTTCTGTATTACTAGACGAACTCCACTGCATAGCGGGTAGTACCTTTACCTCACCTCATCGAATAATGCAAGCTGACCCGTACATTAAAATTTTCATTTTCATTATTTTTTATCTCGCGTTTCGTAATATATTCATATAACAAACTATATGTTTTTATAAACTGTATAAATGTGGCTTTTTATTGATATTTATTGCTTTTAGATATATATTGTGTAGAAAGAACAAAATAGGATAATGTAAAAAAAATTATCACATTTTTAATATTTTTTTTATAATTTTTGTATTTTTTTTTATTTTAAGTGCATTAATCACTAAAATAGCCATAAACTACAATTATTACGGCTTTCGTGTGTTAAAAATAGTGATTATACCTGAAATCATTGACAAAACTTATTGAAATGAGCATTCAAATCACCCTATCGGGCGATGTAAATTATTTTTTATCACTCGTCCTATAATATATTTCTATAACAAATTATACATTTTCTAAAACTAGATAAATGTAGCTATTAAATAATATTTTTTATTTAGAAAAAACCATTACAATTTTCATAAAATGTGCAATAATATGTATAAAAAAAAATCTCTTTTTCAGATTTTCCCATTTTATTTTGTATTTTTGTTCTAAAATAAATTTTTTTTGTTCCAAAAATGAATTCCTCGTCCTTCATTTATCCGAAAATGATATATCGCATGCCCTATTTTGTATAGTTTTAGAGAAATATGGTTTCAAAAGAAGCGCGGCGGCGCCAGCCTTCCCCCCCTCTTCCCTCCTAAATTAAGGGGGGCTCTCGATGCCTCCCGATCTTTATCTACTCAGGGCCACCCAAGGAACAACCTGTGCCAAGTCTCAGTGCTTAATCATAAAATGCAGGGTGTTGTGCAATAGCGTCCCCAGTATAGTGATTCCGTAGGTTAGTACAAAAAAAAAGTTAGTAAAAAGATTCAGTGTCCGTCAAAATATTGAAGGAGTTATGTCCGCGCCCTAAGTCTTATTTTGGATGGTGTCAG
Source organism: Leguminivora glycinivorella (assembly GCF_023078275.1). Classification (NCBI taxonomy): domain Eukaryota; kingdom Metazoa; phylum Arthropoda; class Insecta; order Lepidoptera; family Tortricidae; genus Leguminivora; species Leguminivora glycinivorella. The sequence goes on along the minus strand of NC_062976.1, from coordinate 21,500,865 downwards.
ACGTCAATTTCAGTCTTGGTTGGTTGGTACGGGGCAAAAAATCAGGTTCAAGTCGGCTGTATCCGATCCATATTTTTTCGATATGTTTGATAACAATGCGTTGCTTGTATATCTTTTAATCTTGAAGGAAATACTATATTAATACATTATGAAACTTGGGTGTATAAGAGATAATACCTATAGACTATTCAAGTAAAGTAAACAAATTTTGAATATAATGGCTTGTATCTTAATAGACATCTGTCTCGATAAGCAATCTCAAGTTTCAAGTTAAATAAATGTAGATAGTCAATATCATTCAAAATCCTTTCTACTTCCTTAAAACTTGTCTGATAAATAAATTAATAAAGATGAATGAAGGTAAATGTCATACGTACATATTTCAGGACCTAGTTCGGTTTAAAAGTTAACCTTTTATTTCTTCACATGCCTATAATGTAGGCAAGACTGGCAACTCAATGAGTGAAGAGAACTCAGCGGGCTGAAAATGCGCGGCCATGGCTCAAGACAAGAGGCTCGAGGGATGGTCGAGTATCTGACAACCCTTAATGTAAATGAAGGTAGCTTGTAAAAAATAAAAATGTTATAATTTTTTGGATAGTAATAATATACTAGTATATTTTGTTCCTCGTTTTTTCCGTATTTTCTGTCGATTCAAGGGTTAGTAACTTTAAGTTACCCATGTAAAATGTTTAAATACATGCTTTAATCACTTTTTTTCGTGTTTGGTACGAATGCTTGCATGAATTCACATGCGCATACATATTTATTATAAACATCAATTGCGTTAACGGGGTAGTCTGTGATAATGCTAAAATATGTATTTAGCTAGTTATTTAAAAAAGCTAGAAATGTATATGATGACAATAGATCCGACACGGTTAATTTTAAAACCAACCATTTACATTTTTAGTCACAACGTTCAAATTGAGTAGAACAAATAGAACAATGGAAAATATTTGAAAGATTCTCAAAGTTTGAAATCTCGTTTGGCGACAGACGTTTCCGAGACTTTGCCACCATCAATCCGAATTTACACAAGCTTGCGTTGCGTATCCTTTGTCTCCCATTTTCCTCAATGATCATTTTTAATAATTAATTACAATACTGCACCAAACTATCTATTATGAAAATCCGTTACCAGCAAATAAGTACCTTACAGAAAAAAAGTGTTACAGTTGACTAAACTATACGGACTTAAGGATACCGATAGACAAATTCACAAGTGGGACTAGACTCGCCTGTAGTCTGTGCATGTACCATCGTAAAAGTTGTAAATTATATTATCTCCATATTATCATAACATTCATAACACGATGTCAATACGAACGTTGTGCGTACATGCATGTCCGCGAAATCTTGCTAAAATGATAAAAAGGTCGTTGACTTCGTTTGCGATAAATTTGGCACTTTTTTCCCAGTTGGCCTTGACGTTGGCATGCAACATTTTAACGGTGTGTGTATTTAATTTGATAACAGTGTATGTACCTATTGCAGATATTGAGGAAAAAGGGTGGGACTGTGATAATGCTGTTGATTTAAACATCATTGGTTTGATTGCAATCGATATAATTTTGGGTGTTAAAAAAGTGACAACGTACAAAATGCTACATCATAATGATTACTTAAAAGTGTAGTTGGTTATGTAATGATAATGAACTTTGCGTTATTATATTTACTTGTTCAGTATCACAAAACCTGGCCTTGAAACTCTAGTTCGTTGAATGCACAGGTTATTGCGTTTTCCTTAAACAGGCACGTGTAAATGACTCAAAGATTGTTTACCGTTAAGTTGCAAAATTTGTGATATTTTCCTACTATATCGCATATTTAAATCTGGTGTCGCAGAAAATTTCGCCGTAATATTTCATCGGCATAAATTCGGTGGTTGTAAAACGTTCAGGTATTAAATTTCACCTGGGGGCTTCCTTTAATAACGCTGTAAACGTACACTGCTAAGCTTTGTGCATATAGTATGCGGGTAGGCATTTCTATTCAAATTCGGGTGTTAATTAAAGCACGTCACGTCTCCCATGAATGCGTCGAGGAATAGCCGAGATAGTTGTTGTCGGCTCCCGCAAACATTGCCTAACAACCCCTTTAATACACTTCACGTTGATAACAAGAAATATGAACTTGAACTTATTGAAGTTTCATTTAAAAGTCAGTGTTGAAGGCTGTTGACAAGTTGTGGGAAAGAAATTAAAACGTGTTTCCAAGAACTCACTTTTAAAGTAAGTAAAGATAATAACAAGAAACATGAACTTGAATTAAATGTCACTAGAGTTTTAAAACAAAATGTTGCAAACCTTGACAAGTTCAATGATGAAATTGAAATATTAAAAAAGCTCACATTTAACGAACGCAAAGAAATTTTTCACAATGCCATTGTTAAACAACGGAAAGCTAACAAAGTTGAGAATTTTTGGACGACTGTTTGACCCTACTTCACAATGAAGACTTAATTGCAGTTAATTTGCAGGACTGTTTCAATGGATTTTATGAGAGTTTTTCCTGTAAGGTTTCCAGCCGTAACTTTTCGAGGTCGAGCCGAACAAGTGCGCTAGACGCAGTGGGATGGCGCGGGTGGGGGCGCCACCCGCGGAGGACTGGGCTGTAGAAATGTTTGCTGTTAATGTGGAGATGGCTTTTGGGAATTGAAATTTATTTTCAAATCGTGACTAAAGTTTCTTCTTAGATGATCTTGTTAATGGGCATGCATCTGATGCATATCTGTAGATAGCATTCAGAAAATAAATTAAGTATCTTGTATTGTGAATTCCGATAAAAAACTGGACTAAAATACAAATTGGAATAGATTAATGTTATCACTGCGATTTTTTAAAGACAAAAAAGTGACAATGTCGTGGTGGCGTGGTGAAGATCGGATTTGAACCGACGTTTTCAGATTAATATAGTTATCAAAACTTATAATTAAGTCAAACGAACTGAAAATTTGACTTGTTACGCAGTGCACCAATTTCCCAAGGCAGTACATCAGACGCTTCCTTATCTATCTCACGTCGGATATTCGCTGGATCTTTCTGGCACTTACCTCTGAGGTTGGGGTGAATCTCGTTATTCTGCATGGCCGGTTCGAATTCTCGTTATAATGCTCCTTTACTAAAGTCTATACAGTTGCTCTTTGCTCCAACACGTATCTATTGAGTTCCTACGCGTGTTAGAATTGCTTCAGCATAATAATCATCATGCCATGCTTTGACAACTCCTCATAATGTTTATCGTGCAGTAACATGCTCCTGTTGGGAAATTGTAGCAGATTGATTCATACGAAAGTTACGAATGCTACTATGATATTAGGTGACTTACCTTAAAAAATAATGATAACGACTTAACACTTTCGCTACCAAGAACCCGACTGTCGGGCACACCGCTCGTAGAAGCGTAGCCGATTACATGGGGAAACCCGTATGTAGCGAAAATGTCGTAGCGCCGCGTAGAGCCCGGTTTCGAAAGTGTTAATAACCTAACCACAAAATTAAAATTTTTAAAAAACCCCCGACCGCGACATAGTGGACCGATTTTCATGAAACATGGCTAAGAACACTCCCGACTAACTCAGCTTTCAAACAAAAAAAACTAAATCGAAATCGGTTCACCCGTTCGGGAGCTACGGTGCCACAGACAGACACACACACAGACAAACAGACAGACAGACAGACAGACAGACAGACAGACAGACAGACACGTCAAACTTATAACACCCCGTCGTTTTTGCGTCGGGGGTTAAAAAGTCAACAGAAGTAATTAGTTTAGACATTGTCTTCATTGCTTTTGAAAATTTATAGTTTTGGCTGACTTGCCGCAGGATTTAGAAATTAGCGCAACCATTTTTCAGTTTAAAATTTCCAAAGTACCGCATTATATGCGTTTCGGCGGCGGCGAACGCATCGGCGCGGCTCGCTTCCCTTATCGACCGAGCCGCTATATGTGTCGCGAGGCAACCGACCCTCCGGCCTACCCGAAAACCTCCCAAACTCCCCCGCTCTCGACTTGGCCGTATTCCAGCTGCCGACACGGATTGCACAGAGTCACATAACGCTTAACACAGCCTAATGCGGCTCTCGAAAATTCCGCTCCACAGAATTGATTACTCACACTGTGTCAAACCGACGGCCGGTTCGAAAGACTCGGTCCTTTTGCATCATTTTTACGGTTTCACTTTCTGGTGTGAATTTCGTGCGTGCATTTATTCAAATGTGGGGCGGGTGGAGGTTTAGGTGGCAAATATTGGATTGTTTATTCTTGGCAACTACGTGCGAGTCGGGCGATACCTTGCGACAATACGTTCCAATATTCAGCGTCTGCTGCTGGTATACGTTGATACAATATTTGGTTTGAAGTGTGCTTGTTTGAAACGATCGTCTAATATAATATGGTTATATAAACTATAAATACTGATATATATTATTTAAACGATTTCAAATACCCAATTCCTTTATATTGTCATAGCAGCTAACCGATTCGGAATCGAAAAAGTGCACATCGATCATTAGATAAACTCCAGTTATCATAGTTGAAAAGATAACAAAACGTAGCTACGATAAAACACTAATAGATTATACATCCGTCAAGGGCTTCGAGGCTTAAAGATTTAAACAGGCATCGAATAGTTCGTCGCCAAATCTTGAATACTTGATGAGGAGAGGCGATTTCGGTTTTACGTTCAATAAAAGGGGGTTTATGTCCTATTTATAGCTCAATTTCGGTGTTTAGATCAATAATATGCTTCAGATTGGACAAATTACTTAGAGCAATGATTTTTATTAGTGCATTTAGTGTGATCGATCGCAATCAATCAGATCTATTTAGAAACTCATAACTCGTAACGTAAGCAGAATTCAGAGTTCCCGATCCGACGAAATATATTTATGATATTCTAATTTACGATGTTTACATTATTATAGTATGTAGGAATCGCCGTCATCATGAATTGTTGGTTAGTTCCAAAAATACTTAGCAAACTATTTATAAGCAGTTTTTAATGTATCTCAACTTTAGGACTCTTAAACGGATCACTAACATTATAAAAGACATGTTTATTTTTCCTTCGCGACTTGAATTAGAGGCATTTCTTCATACTCCACCGCACATTAAAGTGGCGTTTATCACATGGTTGGTTTTAGGTTAACGTCAAAAATCAAGGTGTTGGTGCGGTTGGCCAAACGATGGGAAAAGGGGGTTAGGGGGAGTTGATATCACACCGACGCTCCCCCCTCTAGCTATACTTGAGTGCATTATACGTAAAACAAAGCCACCCCATAACTCCCAGGAGTAATGTGCGTTGCATGGTGACTGGAGGCACAAATTTTTAACCCTTTGGGGGGTTGCAGGGTTGTGGCCGTTAATTGCATTTAGGGACGTGCGTTAGGGTTGAGGTACCTTAACGAAACAGATAATCGCGGGCCGGGTGCACACTCGTTATAGGTTATTGTTTTAACTTTTTAATTATTTGATTGCTTCAGCTAAGATTTTACAAGTTGTTTTATTTCCACCCCTTTGTTTAAGGGTAGGCTCTCCGTAAGTTATGGCTTCTGTCGTTAAATGCGGGTACGGCAGCACGACGTCTGAGATGTGCTCGTAAACATAAAACGCCAAAGCTGCGACTCCTGACTTGTTGAGTGTCTATAGCAAGTTTACGAAATGCTACGCAATAAACTAATCTGCTGAGAATCACGAAAAATTACGGAGTTTTAACTCAATTTACAATGTTTATTAGGTTGGCGTGGGTCGCGTGCGTGTTCCTTATTAATGTTGTTTCTATTTTAAACGAACACTTCACGAAAACCTTATTCCGCTTTAATAATTTTGCATTAAGTGACAAATAGCGTTTCATAGTAATAAAAAGTGTGCGAGCCATAACACATTAAAAGGATTTGCATATGAAAATAATTACGCGTTTGGAAATTGTGATGCGTTGTCAATATTAATTTCTAAACAATGGTTCATCTTATACGAATACGAATCGACTTACAGTGCCACATAACATGTTGCTACGCCAACATGAGGCATTATAGGCAATGTATTATGTAAGAAGAGACTGCAAGCTTGTATAAAAGATAAGCGTGGCTAGAATTTATTTGTCTATCAAGACCCAGACATGCCCACGTTTTAGCACAAAAAATGCTTTAGTAGGTTATAAAGGGCGCAGGGTGTTTCTGGCTCTAACACCCTAATAAATTGTAAAATGACGAATTGGTTGACGATCGGTCTGGCGCAGTCGGTAGTGACCCTGCCTGCTACGCCGCGGTCCCGGGTTCGAATCCTGGTAAGGGCATTTATTTGTGTGATGAGCACAGATATTTGTTCCTGAGTCATGGATGTTTTCTATGTATATAAGTATTTATATATTAAATATATCGTTGTCTGAGTACCCACAACACAAGCCTTCTTGAGCTTACCGTGGGCCTCAGTCAATCTGTGTAAGAATGTCCTATAATATTTATTTATTTATTTATTTAATAATACTTTTTCCCACTGTTTGAAACATTGATATTTTATTTTATCATTTTTTTAAATCTAACATTAAAAAAAAATCTGTGCATTTTCTGTAGGTATAGCCAGTAAAAAACCTAATAGGACATTATTATCCGTTTTAGCGTCAAAGTGTCCTTCTGCATAGAAACCATGTTTATTCCAAAGCTTATAAAAAGAGGGGGGGGGGGGGGTGAGGTTGGTACTGTTTTTGCAGAACAGCTCGGCTGTCCGTGATTGCAATTTTAGCGGAGCCAGACGCAGACCACCATCGCCAACCAGCGCACGTAGCCCGGGCGTCCGAAACGCTTCACCTAGTTTTTCAGTGCCCCCACTTTCCACCTCCGTGCAAGATTGATTTTCTCTCGCACATTTCGCTTGCACTTTCAGTGGGGGTGTGTATCTCTCCCTCTCTAGCATGGCCCGGTCGACCTTGAAACGGGGCGGGCGCACACAGACGTCTGGCAAGGGATGCGTTGTCGTCTACACGCGGTGGGGTTGTGTGGGTGAGCCTGGAAACGGGGTTAGTCGTGCTCCCCACCCCACTGATGTCGTTTTCACTTGCATCCGGGCGCCAGCTATACCTATGCGTGTGTTAGGGACCCGATTTTCGATCTGATTATGGTACCGGCAACGAATTTTCCTTTCATTTCGGAGCGGAGGCTGTGCTATGTGCAATTTAGTTTTGATGTTTGTTACGAGTTTGTGTAATAGCTTTAAGTCTATCACTATTTTAGGTATTTGTAGGTATTTTATATACCGGTTACGTAGATTTTGTAATTTTCTTAACAATGTTTTGCACTTTATATTAAATTTGCGTCTTACGCTGCGAAATCGCGTAGCGCCACCGAGCAAACAGCTGTTGCTGACGCTTGATATTTATTTATACTGTATTAGCTTCATCCTTTGTTTTGTTAATGCCTTTTAAGACTTACGGGCGTATTCAATGCACCTGTTTCTTCGAACATAACTTCGTGAAGTTTATTGGCCTTAATAGTTTTGGGGTTTTTCTTTTTATTTTTAGTTTACTATTATGCGTCGACCTAAGTCTCATGAAACTCCGTTAACGTAATTTATATTAAAGCAATAGGTACTTGTTTTACGAGTTTTCCACTCATCTAGGTAGGAATGTTCTTTATGTTTCCTAAGGGACTAAGTTTTCTATTACTAGTGGTATAACATAATAGGTACGTTAGTGTATAGGCATCGTAACGTAATCTACGATAAGGCCGAAGTTGAAAAGAATTGTTACAGCCTAAGTACACAAGCGATTAATATACTTATAGATTAGCTGGAAGAGATCCCTTAAAGGGATAAGCTCGCCTATGTAAATAACCGTTATAATTATTCTCTGTACATGTAATTTGTTCTGTAAAATAAAGTGTTTACTACTACTACTACTACTACTTATACCTACGTTATTTTTTGCAGTCCCCGAATTTCTTAATTACTTACGTATGTTTTTACTATACATAGTGAAACCTTATGTAACTAGATTAATAGGTACAGATATTTGTTCCTGAGTCCTGGGGGTTATCGGTATACATCCATACTAATATTGTAAATGTGGAAGTGTGTGTGTCTGTTTGTTTGTCCGTCTTTCACGGCAAAACGGAGCGACGAATTGACGGTAATTTTTAAGTACCGAGATAGTTGAAGGGATGCTACTTTTTGTCTCTTTCCGAGCGAAGCCGGGGAAAAAGCTAGTATATTATATATGTAACGATGTCCGAGTATCTACTTGTCCTACCTACAACACAAGCCAGCTACAAGCTTTCTTGAGCTTACTCTGGGCCTAAAAAATGTCCAACACATTTGTATGTCCTTTCCAGTTCTCGGGACCATGGGGTCCCGGCCTTTTGGGAGGCGTGCGTGGGGCCGAAGCCAACAGTGCAGTCCCTTTAAGACAATTTAATCTAAATGTAATGTGACACTATACATTTATGACGACCGGTCTGGCCTAGCGCGTAGTGACCCTGCCTGCTAAGCCGCGGTCCCGGGTTCGAATCCCGGTAAGGGCATATATTTGTGTAATGAGCACAGATATTTGTTCCTGAGTCATGGATGTTTTCTATGTATATAAGTAAATGTATATAATATATATCGTTGTCTGAGTACCCACGACACAAGCCTTTCTTGAGCTTACCGTGGGACGCAGTCAATCTGTGTAATAATGTCCTATAATATTTATTTATTTATTTTATTATCATTCCAAACCGCAAGTGATTATGCAAAACTACCACACCGCATAAAATACATAAAGGCGTTAGTTGCTAGTGTGCGGTGGCACTATTTTGCATTACACTGCTCGCTTTGTTCGGGAAAACGAATGTGCGTGAAGGACCGACGATTCGTCACGTCACCCTACAGAAAGGTTCTCGTAAACTGTGCGATTATCACTTGTACCTACAACATTTTGAAATAAAAGCTGTGGAGGGTTGACGAGTTTTATTAGAATAAGATTTTTTATTTATAGCCTCAAAAAACATTAGTAACCTTACATGCTAAGTACAGTACATATTTAAATACTATATTAGTAGTTAGTAGTCTTAGTGATTGTAGTACTTGTAGCCAAAGTCAGTTTAACACATTCACTGCGGTGGGGGTCTTTAGCTCTTACGAAGTATGGTTAATTACGAGTTACGTTAATTGCCTCAGCGAAGGTTCCAGCGACACATACCTTGTGTTCATTTATGTACAAAATCATACCTACTGGCAGTGAATGCTTTAATATGACTACATTTTTCGGCCACGCTATACTATTCGACTTTAACACTTTCGCTACCAAGAACCCGACTGTCGGGCACACCGCTCGTAGAAGCGTAGCCGATTACATGGGTTTCCCCGTATGTAGCGAAAATGTCGTAGCGCCGCGTAGAGCCCGGTTTCGAAAGTGTTAAGCTCGTGTTGATTGTAACGACAAATTATAAATATTTGTCTTTGATTTTATCTATCGTCTGTCAAAAGTGTCACAGTTCTACTTAAATCGTCACTTTTGATAATATCTAAACCAATCACTTTAAATGTATAGCCTTTAAAATTGCGACATGTTGAGTGGATATCCTTTTTCAGTGTCCAAAGTTTTCGCCCGCGTACCTTTATTGCGTGCTTTATTATTCTAGTGTATATTAAAGCATTATAGTATTTTTTCACACGTACCTATATCAATCGGTATAATCCTAATGCTAGAAAAGTTTGTATTTAACGAATCTCGCCTGCATCCTCCCCGTGCCGAATGTCGGCCTAGTTGGTTGCGCGGTGACCCATTTAGGCAATGCAAGCACAGACCACTTGCCCACAGGATGGGATACCCTATTCCCTGAAATTGTGCTGCGTGGGGGTCCTATTTAAGCCACCGATGGTTTAGTTATATAATGCATGCCGTATTTTCTTTATATATAAGCTGTTACAGTTGTGGAGTTACATTAATTTTATTTATTTGCTTTTCGAAGTAAATAATTAGCTAACGTTGTTGAGTGAATCAAAAAATAACTGAAATCATTTAGAGATTGTAAACGTTAAACTTTTTTAATGGTTTATATCCTTTTTCATATTGTTATTTGTTTATCTTATTGCGTTGTATAAATGTTTATCAAACCAATCAAACCCTTGGTTATGGTCTGTTCTTATCTAAGTATCTCTATTTCTTCGAAAAAGACATACTTTAACAATTATTTCTTAAGTTTTTTTTAACATGTTCGTTGTAGCAATTAGTTATTACCGCAATCAATCAATATGTGTATCGGGCCTAATCGACCCGATGCCGCAGTGAACGTGCATGTGTCAATGCAGAGTCTGCGGGAACTGGTCTGTGAATGCAAGTCTAGGGGCCCGGGTGTTATCATCGTTATTTTGGGCACTCGCGATCTTTCCTTTGTCTCTTCCCCTCTGTTCTTGCCTTTGCCCACTTTTGTGAAAAGCGATAAGAATGGGAGTAAACGGTGTTTGAACCGAGAAGTACCTTTGGCGCTTTTGTTTTGCCCAGTGGCGATAAGTGGCATTTTCTCTACATTTGCTACGAAAGTAATATAAGGAATTAGATAAAACGTATTCTTTTGCATGCGTTTGTTTTGTGAGATAAGTTTGGCGTATTGTTGTTTATTTTATGGTCCATAATATCGATAGAATCATTATTGTTTACCTTGTTTTACGTCACCATTTAAAGGTACTATTTCATAATACCGAGAACGCGTTTGAATGACTCAAACTACTTAATAGAAACATATGCATTAGAATGAGGAACTTATTTGTCATTCAAAATCTTCTTGAGCTGCAAATTTTCTTGTCATGAAAGCCTTGGTGCCGAGTTAACATAAATTGCAACTAAAATGCATTCTGTCCGCGGCTGTCCCTATTGCACGTTACACGCTTAAATGTCAACACCAAAATGCATTTAGGTACAACTAAAAACTAAGCCCAAATAAATTCGTAGCGCATCAGTGATATACAGTTAGTTGTTGTAGTAGTCTGTCATGTATATAAAAAAAAAAACTCTGTTAAGACTATAAAGAAGAATTGTTGAACGTCATAATACTACTAATACAGTATTGCTATTTGACCTTGAGGACCATGGATCGCATCTGCTGTGGTCGCATTGGTAGAATTACGATACCAACTTACTATATTTATACATTATGCCCACCATGTCCAAACACCGAAAACGCATTTAGTAAAAACTATAACACGCCCAAAATCCGTAGCGCATCAGTGACGCACAGATAGCGTTAGTAGGTCTCGGAACTGGGCCAATGTCAGTGTTGCAAGCGCCCGCGCACCCAATGTCGTTTTATTTCCTACTCGTACTATTGGGTACTGCTGCAGTAATGCGTTCGATACTGGTGTCGAGCAGTGTTCGTTGTTTTTAAAATGTAACATCATTATGTTATGGGCTCCGGTTTCCGCACTTAGCCTCAAAGATAGAGGCCATTGTGCGTGCTGTATTTGCCAGCTAGGGGTCTAGCCAGCCTAACTCCGCCCAGAAGCGCAGGATCCTCCTGGTGTCTCCACAGGCTTCTCGGAGTGACCTCGTCGTTTTGAGGATTTGAGCCCGTTGTGTGTTCACTCCCTCGCATTCCAGGATGACGTGGGCGACCGTTTCTTCGGCCGACAGGCATCCTCGGCATAGAGGGCAACATCATAACATGACATTACATTATAAGTAGGCAGCTGTCTAGTAATCTTCTTTTGGCATTGAATTTAATTGTACTGTACCGTACAGCCGTCATAGCTGAAATTGTTATTATCGTAAGCGTTTGCGCAGGGTGCGTAGCCGAAAGCACATGCACAAACGCTCGCGAAACGCTCACGAAACGAAACGCTCGTAGATATCCATCTCAGATTACCTTTTTCGTTTTCGTTTCGCGTCGTAGAAATGCCATTCGGCTACGGGGACTGATAAGACACTTCCTAGAAAATCGGAGTTCGACCGGGATTCAGGGACGAATTTGCTATCCCTTTTAATTGCCAATAAGTTACGAGGAAAACTATAATGATACTTTTACGTTTAGCTAGATATATCTAGATTATGAAGTGGATAGTCGGTTTTGACAAAGTGTACAATGGAAATGATAAATCTTCTCTTCACATTTATTATGTGCCATTTTTTTCCTTGTTAAATAAAACAGGAATATTAGATAGATAGATAAGTCATTTATTTGGCAGCCTGCAAACACACACAATACAATACACAATTAAGAACACACAAATTAGGCGCAACGTAAAAAAACCGGCCAAGAGCGTGTCGGGCCACGCTCAGTGTAGGGTTCCGTAGTTTTTCCTATTTTTCTCAAAAACTACTGAACCTATCAAGTTCAAAACAATTTTCCTAGAAAGTCTTTATAAAGTTCTACTTTTGTGATTTTTTTCATATTTTTTAAACATATGGTTCAAAAGTTAGAGGGGGGGGGACGCACTTTTTTTTCCTTTAGGAGCGATTATTTCCAAAAATATTAATATTATCAAAAAACGATCTTAGTAAACCCTTATTCATTTTTAAATACCTATCCAAAAATATATCACACGTTGGGGTTGAAATGGAAAAAAATATCAGCCCCCACTTTACATGTAGGGGGGGTACCCTAATAAAACATTTTTTTCCATTTTTTATTTTTGCACTTTGTTGGCGTGATTGATATACATATTGGTACCAAATTTCAGCTTTCTAGTGCTTACAGTTACTGAGATTATCCGCGGACGGACGGACGGACGGACGGACGGACGGACGGACGGACGGACGGACGGACGGACGGACAGACAGACATGGCGAAACTATAAGGGTTCCTAGTTGACTACGGAACCCTAAAAAGAGACAAAACAGTAAAATACAACAATAACAAAAAAGAGAAAATAAACAAGAAAATACAAACTGTGTGCGTTGCAGCAGGACAAAAGGGTCGCGGCTCGGTTATACGTGATATTAAAGGTATCTATGCCTTTTTAGGGAAAATATAAATACCTAGATGCGTATTTGTGTGACATGATGCAACAGTACCTGAAGTACAACCATATTAGGCGCCGTAACCGATACGCATTACACAAAATTTACATATACATAATGAAACGGGCGAACTACCGAATACTTAAGTTTGGTGTAAGTACCAATTGTTGTCTGTTTTAAATCTGTGGAATGGTGCTCCCGCGCTGGCTGTTTTAAATGTTATATAACACTAGCTTTTGCCCTCGGCTTCGCCTACGTTAGAAAGAGACAAAAAGTAGCCTAAGATGTCACTCTCCATCCCTTCAACTATCTCCACCTAAAAAATCACGTCGATTCGTCGCTCCGTTTTGCCGTGAAAGACGGACAAACAAACAGACACACACACTGTCCCATTTATAATATTAGTATGGACTGTGTGACAGAGACAGCGTAATGTAAATGCATCGTCACACAATGTTATATATTAATTGTATCAGCGAGTCAGTGTAGGAGGACCATAAAAAAATTGTAGGAGGAAGTGTATATTATACAGTAGTTAATTTCATGACAGGTACTTAGTTACTTACGATTAAGGCTTACGATCGGGTTCCCCGTGAGGTTTTGTGGTGGGCCTTGAAAGAGGTAAAGGTATGCCTGGGAAATATGTAGAGCTAATCCGTGCTATCTACAGATCGTCTTGTACGCGTGTTCGATCCGCTGCTGGAACTACTGACAGCATCGGTGTGGCTGTGGGTTTGGGTTTGCACCAGGGCTCGGCATTGAGCCCATACCTCTTCGTGCTTATAATGGACGCTCTGACGTCGGACATGCAGGAAGAGGCACCCTGGTGCATGCTCTTTGCCGACGACATCGTGCTTGTCGGAGAAGAGGGACTCGAGGTACAAGGCAGGTTAGCGAAGTGGCAACAGAGGCTGGAAAATGTTGGCTTGAAGATCAGTAGATCCAAAACAGAGTATCTTTACTGTGACTTCGGCGGTCTTTCCGCCCCTGTTGCCATGACACTAGATGGTGAAATATTGCCTACCTGCTCGGATTTCAAGTACCTGCCGTACCTGGGTTCCCTCATTCAGGGAGATGGCGAAATCGACAGAGCAGTTCAGCACAGGATTAACGCAGGATGGATGAAATGGCGACAGGTTACAGGCACAACCTGCGATCCCCGAATGCCTCTCAGGCTGAAGGGGAAAATTTATAAATCAGTTGTCCGACCTGTCGTCCTGTATGGAAGTGAGTGCTGGGCCACCAAGACGAATGATGAGAGAAGACTGCATGTGAATGAAATGAGAATGTTGTGATGGATGTGTGGTGTGACAAGACGATAGGATTCGGAATGAGTATATAAGAGGAAGCCTGAAAGTAGCGCCAGTGACAGAGAAATTGAGAGGAAGTAGATTAGCATGGTATGGGCATGTAATGCGGAGGGATGAAAGCAATGTTATAAAACGAGTGGTAAATATGAAAGTGGATGGATACAATGGTAGTGGAAGGCCTAAGAAAAGATGGATGGAATGTGTGAACAACGATATGAGAGTGAAAGGTATTAGTATGGAAATGACGGCTGATAGAGAGAAATGGAGGAAGATGATCTGCTGCGCCGACCCCAAATAATGGGAAAAGGGCAAGGGAATGATGATGATGAGGTACTTAGTTACTTACATACATTTATCTGCCAGTCATAACATAAGTAACAAATCTATAAACTCGCACAAAATCCTAGACAGTGTATATAACACAGAACTTAATTTTGATAGAAGAAACAAATTCATATATTTGTATGGCGGCCGAGCGTGTCAATTTTTGTACTGAAGTTGATTCTTGCCTGTAATTTTAAATATGTCTCAGGCTCTTGATTGTTCATAATTTTTGTGTTGTTGCAATTGAATATCACGTAACGAGGCATTTTTTATGTTTTGGTTGACTTCAACTTACAAAAATTGACGCCCGAAAGCTGCAAGCTGCGAGTAAAGACGGACAACTCAGTGGATTTCACTGAGTTCATTTGACACGCTAAGTAGATACGTTTGCTTGATCTATGGTATATATGACATCTGTGGTATATAACCTAACCACAAAATTAAAATTTTGAAAAAACCCCCGATCGCGACATAGTTGACCCATTTTCATGAAACATAGCTAAGAACACTCCCGACTAACTCAGCTTTCAGACAAAAAAAAACTAAATCTAAATCGGTTCATCCGTTCGGGAGCTACGATGCCACAGACAGACACACACACAGACAGACAGACAGACAGACAGACAGACAGACAGACAGACAAACAGACAGACAGACAGACAAACAGACAGACAGACACGTCAAACTTATAACACCCCGTCGTTTTTGCGTCGGGGGTTAAAAAGGTCCTTAGCTACATTTTCATGGTCCCTTATCTTTAGTTAACTCGGTGCTGTCCACTGACTCTATATAATAAAATCTGATCGTACAACTTACTAAGATACTAACCCCCTTATTCATAAACGTTCACTAAAGTTATCAAGCCGATAAAGTTCGTTTGTCCCTTTCCGACGTATTGGTGTGATCGAAAGGGACAGACGAACTTTATCGGCTTGATAACTTTAGTAGAGTACGTTTATGAATAAGGGGGTAAGGTATCATTTGCCTGATTGACCTACTTTTTAACTTTTCCGAGTTAACGTTAATCTCCCTTCGCCACGATGTAATAACTTCTCTTTTTGGAATACATTTCGGACACTTGTTTCATTCTGTCCTATTTTTCTCACGACCTGTTTTAGATCCTACAGTCTGACCAAAAAGAGTAAAAATTGAAAAGTTGCATCATCGTAGTGTCGTCCCGTTTTCTCACACATATTGATTTGAAAGGGATGACTTTACAATGTTGCCACTTTTTAATTTCTACTCGTTTTGGTCAGAAATCTAAAAAAATTCGACATAACTTATCCCTTTACCCGACCACCTCTCTAATTAAACACATGGTTTAAACAAGAAACATTGCCGCCATAAATTGTCATAACAACCCTGTAAGTGGAGGATTATCGCTAAGCCAGTCATCTAACAACGTATCATGGCCTATCCCAAGTCCGGGCCCGGGTATGATAAGATTGATAACTGACCAACTCTCCAACTTAGTGTTTTGTGGGGGGTACATGTTGGGGAGTTTTTCTTTAACTTTGCTATATTGATAAGGTCGGCGTGAGGTTTTCTGTTCGTATTTTTGCAGGATTCGAGGATATATATCAATGGATATATGTCAAGATATATATCCGATATATATCCAGCTGGGTTCGATGATATAATTATACCAATCGATATAAATATCCGATATATATCATTTTTTTTATAAATATTGCAATACAAAAGTGGTTTTAAGAAAATTAAAAATTGTAAAAAAATATTTTTTTTGTACTTGTTACTATTTTTCTACTAAATGTTATGTTTTAGTAGATTTTCCGTATCTACAGTAGTATTCATAGATAATGCAAAATAATAATATACCTTCCATACAAATTGGATATAATATATATCAAAGTTGATATGTATCCGATATAATATATCCGATATAATATATCATAAATATCCGATATTTTGATATTTATTATAAATATCGCATATCTTCGAACCCTGTATTTTTGTTATATGATTTTGGATAACGCGGGATGAAAACCGAGATAGTAGGATACCTACCTATATAATGAAAAAATTCGAAGAGTTATTATCAGTAAGAGTGATTTTAACAGCACTAGGGGTTGTATTATAATAGGCCAAGCATTAAAAAAGCATAGAGGGATATGTGAGGAACAAATTTAATATGTTTAGCTCCTAACTAGTCTAAACAAAGTTATGAAGCCAAAAATGCTGTTCTAAACATTTCTCTCTAAACCTCTTAATGACCATTCATTTCCTGACCTATGATGGTTTAATGTATTTGATGTTTTCATCGATTAATTATTGCATTCGTAAAAAAAATTGCAAAAAGCGTTCACGAAGTATATCCGGTTTAAGCCTAGATAAGTTTTTTTTTTTTTTTTAGTATGAATAGGTAGACGTTTGATCACGATCACACCTGTAAGTGATGATTCGGTCTACGGCGGAGCACGCTTACCTATGAGATACCTATTTACTCTTGCTTTAAAGAGACCTGGATTGTACTCATGCGGAGACACAGACTCAGGCAGGGCATTCCACTCCTTGGCGGTTCGCAAAAGAAATGTTGAAGCGAAACGCTTAGTGCGTATTTTATTTTTGGAATACTAACGGTGAAGCGATGCCGATAATTGTTACGTAGGTCTTCGTAGATACAATCATCATCCAGATTCAATTACTATATTATTATTCAATTAGCAGTTGGTGAGGCTGAGGGTGTCATCCTCTCTCACTTTTGGCTAATGATATTTTCTGACAAAACTAGTCTACCCGTTTACCATTTTTCCAATATATCTAAAACAACATTATTACACGATATTTTTACTAACACAGTTTCTAACACATTATCATCATATTCGGGCCATATCTAGGCGGCAGTGTAGGCGATAGCACTATCAGATGCACAGAGGGCCCGAAGGTGAGCCAGACACGAGGCGAGATTACCGCATAGATCGCCCGCCTGAACTATTTCAACACTGATAAACTAAAATGAAACTTCATTGCATATATTTAGTTATATTATGTTGTCAATTTGAACCACATTCTTAGGCAACCCAGATACGCACTTCTGCAGACCATAATAAAGGGTAAAGTGGCTGGAAAAGGCCGTTCAGGTCATAGGAAGAAATCGTGGCTAAGGTAATATCCGTGAGTGGACTGTGGAATCGTGGATGCCGATGAGCTTTCCAAACTCGCCAAAAATCGGGAGAAATATGCGAAGCTGACTGCCAACAGCGCCAACCTTCACTATTTAAAATAGGATATTGGCGTAACAATCTTCAAAACATAAGGAAAACATAAATACTTACCCCCTTATTCATAAACGTTCCTCGTAATACATAGGTAATATTTTTATTGTAAATAACTAATTCATTAGTGCATCTGCACCTACGTCAGAACTGAAACCTGTTTCACTAAACATGGCGCATTGAATGAATGACTAAAATCAGCGTAGCGCCACATATTTTAGATTCAATATGCAATTACGTTCAATTTAGCGCAAAAAACGTCACCTGAAAATGGACTTTGTCACTAGCAAATAAAAGTGTAAACAACATAATCATACTATAAACAAATTCTTAAAACTAACTGTATTATCAAAATACAGCTTTGTTACTAGTTTGTAAAGGTGATTTTTCGTTGGTGTAGTAAATAATGAGACAAGTGCAGAACGAAGCTGAGATCACGAACGAGGAAGTGTTTGCAGTTATCTCTCGTGTCGTTTACGATGACACGCAAATTTGTTCAATATAACCTTAAACAGCATGACAATAGGAGCCACAACTCGTGCCTTCGTGAATGAAACGTTTTATAGTAATGTAAGCGGTGCATTTTAGGATATAAGGCTAGGTACTTGTTGACTTACAATATTACGCGATTTTCGGATGAATGACTTGCTTATCGATAGGTAACTCAAATTACGAAGTGCAAAACATTCTCCGCTCAAATGAGTCAAAACTGTCAAAACTCGAACCAATTTTATTTAGTGACTATAGTAGTAGAACGCTCAACAATCATCCGATGTTCAACTGTCAGATCGCGCGTCTATCTCCTTGTCGCCCTCTATGCCATGGTCAATTATTTAATACTAGCTTTTGCCCGCGGCTTCGCCCGCGTTAGAAATAGACAAAAAGTAGCCTATGTCACTCTCCATTCCTTCAACTGTTTCCACTTAAAAAATAACGTCAATTCGTTGCTCCGTTTTGCCGTGAAAGACGGACAAACAAACAGATACACACACTTTCCCATTTATAATATTAGTATGGATTCAATTCAATTCCATACATCATTATAATATTCCAACGTAGGTCAGTACTTTTCTGTCACTAGCGGTGTTTAAGGGCGTGTAGGACGACGTCGTTGTCAATAAAACGCCAACGCTAATAAAGGCCCAACTACACAGCGCAGTGTGTCCTGGCGCAGTCGCTCAAGGCTAACCGTATTTTGTTCCGCGCGACTTGACGTCATCGTCCAGATGTACTTAGCTACCTAACGCAAACGCTTACGCTTCGTAAGCGTATCGTAGTCTGTCTCTATCGCTCTTCTAGTGGCGCAACAGAGCTAGACTGCGTTTCAATCGCCACGTAGCGTCAATGATTGTCACTTCGTCTAAGCCGGCTGGCCTACACTTATAGCTTAAAGAGCGTGCGTCAATACAACCAGTACAAATATATACTCTTAATTTGTAATAACTGTGCGTTATTAGAGCTCAAAGTTATATTGGTTTGTTTGAGGCGACCATACCTCTGCATAAGGTATGGGAACAAAGCCCTGTTGTTATCAACGAGGAAGATACCCTTAGTAGAGGTATAATAGGCACTTTGGGTAAAATTACATACTTTATGAGTATAGTAATGTTGGCTAAACCTAGTAGTTTTAGCATGAAAGTGACATCATGATGTTTACGCTTTTTTCGCGTGCATCATTGTCGTTATGACTTCACAGTCAAGTTGTCGACTGAGTCATGATCCGCCTATTTACTTGTTGAGATCTTAATATTCTTAATCCTGATCTAGAATTTTATTTCATTTCTAATCTGGGGGCCGATTTTTCAATCTCGGCCATTCGATTTCGAGAAATTCGTTCAATAATATCTCCACTAGTAGCGATTTAAATTCTACTAACAGAATCGAAACCGAGTGGTCATTACCACTAGTTTTAAAATTACTAGCCGTCCTTTTTCAAAAATAGCATTACGTCGTTTTCCACAGACTTTCGAACGGCGGATTCGTGCGTTCGATATTCAAAAATCGATCCCCTGTGCATATATCACTAAAAGTAACTATACATGAGAGTACCTTCAAGAAAATTTCAAGGAAAAATTACGTATGAACAGAAATACATACATTTAAATTGGATGCGCACCATGATTGTATGTGTTACCTTGAGGTTTGTCATAGTACTCGTAGTAAAAATAACAAACATATTTAGGTGATGCATAATTATACTTACATCATTTTATTTTGTGATCAACTGATCATCATTGTCATCAATATATAATTAAGAGTACTGAAAATGTTTTCTGCAGTTTATAGGAAAAACTTATGTTCTCCACTGTTGGTGTTGCGTGTGCAATTTTCATTGTTTATTATTTTGAGTGTGTTTTTAATGTACTTATCTAAAAAAAAATTATCTGCCAATTAAAATTGACAAATGCGTTGTAAATCTATCTTAATGCTTAATTCAACAATTTTAATATGGTATTTTGCCAGCTCATCATAAACTTTCATGGTTAAATAAACATCACCTATTAAAAAATAGGAAGCATTGGATTGACGATTACGAAACTGCCAAAATAGATGTGAAAGAATTTATAGATACTATACTAGACACTACAAAAACATACGCATAGCTGGGCATTAACTCGTTAATCCGTTAATCGTTAATTAACGAAGTTAACATTTCGATTAACGGATTAACTTTTAAGTTAACTTGAAAAAATGTTAACGGACTCGTTAACTTCCGTTAAATTTCTCCGAGTCCGTTAATCGTTAATCTAGTAGGGCACAGGCGCCATCTGCGCTGCGAAAAACACGTTCTGAACGCTACTATAAAAGCCCGAAGTACGGCAAATCCTATGATTTGCCGGTAAATCCTAGGTTTTACCGATGTCGATTGCTAAAAGTCTGAAATATTACCTAAAAAAGTATTCTTCACGTGGATTTGCTTTTACTAACTTTGATTCGGTGAATCCTAAGCTTTACCATGGCGACTGTTGTAATGATAGGGCAGCAAATTCGAGCCCTATTTACGACCACATTCGCTTCCCTATCCTCTACCGCCCAAAGTGCCACAACAGTCCCGTCACCGCCAGCATCTCTCCTGACACAGCTCTTGGCAGTAGCTCAGGCGATCACTGCCTTCCACGTGCAGCCTAGAGTTCAATAGGCTAGCTGTACTTCGGCCTTTTACAGAAATATAATACGTTATAGTGGATACTGATGCAACTAAATATTTAAAGAAAAGTTCATTTTTCTTCACGTGTTAACGGATTAACGATTAACTTTAACTTACGTTAAATTTGTCGAAATGTATCGCTTTAACGATTAACGAAGTTAACTTTTTTAGTAACGGATTAGCGATTAACGAAGTTAACTATTTGATTAACGGTGCCCAGCTATGAACATACGCCGCTAGTTGGCCCGCCTTAAAACCGAGAACAATTGTACGATAAGATCAGTCTCAAGGATAATCTGTACCTTAAAATACCCAGATACTATAAGTATATAAGATGTTAGTCATGAATGCACCAGAAAGCGCACCGCACACGTTGTTTACTCACTAAAAGATCATAACATAAGCGTCGATTGTGTCATATGACACATATAAAGCGACATAATACAGCTTGGATCTTCATTGAGTGTTCGCAGAACGACGACCACCTTACTTTTACTACGTAGTATAGGGTAAGATGGTTGACAGTGGATCACTCAATTTTTCGGAGGCCATATCTCAGGAAAGGTTTGACATATTTACGTTTTGTTTGGACTCTTATATACATCATTTATTTAAGATTTATTGTGTTGTGGTTTAAAAGCTATATTATGAGACATGTATGGTCACTAACGCTTTAAAAAAAAATGGAATTTGATCCACTGTGCAACAGGGGGTGTGAACAATGGATATACCAGTGGTCCACAGTGGACCAAAGAGAATCATATCAGAAAGATAAGGGGAAAAAGAATGAAACAGAACATGTATTAATTTTTATTAAAATATTCAATACTAAATATCAAAACCTAGTAACATAGGTGTACTGATCATCTAACTAAAAGATCCAATTTGTAAGAATTTCCACTTTCGGCCATACAAGCTTAGTAAACAGCCATACAATAAAACAAAAATAAATATTTCTTGTTATCTAACTTAAACTTTATAATGTAAGAAAATTAGACCAATAATTATTATGCGTATATAAATAATTAACTACTCAAAATGCTCTTATGGAATCAATATTTCTGAAATGAACATTTCTGACCATACAACATAAGTAAGAGCCACATAAAAATAGTCTTCCAAGATTTTTTTATGGCAGCCTATGCTTTTTCCACTCGTTCGTTTGGTATTCCTCCTTCATTTCTACAGGTGTGACCCTTTTTCGAGGCAGTCTGTAACATAGGAATGTGTACTAAATCTGACCCACTGTGTACTTGACCCATATGACCCAATGTCAACCTACACGCCAAAAAAATTAAATAATTAAAAACAAATACAAAAAAAATATTTATAGCGGAAAATGTTAAAACACACAATAGCTTTTTAATCAAGGTAGTAATAAAAACGATAACAAGACATTCAATGGCATATAATTCGAAATTATACGATAAATTCCAACTTACGTAAATATGCTACCCGCGGAGTGATATCACGTTCACACCTGCACACAACGTTCTGTTCGCGCGGTCCCCTGGGCACTGAGCTAGTAGGTACGTGTTGGCCAGAGGTATCCACGGCGCGTAATAAATTAATAATAGTGTATTTGAATTCGTCGTAGTGTGCGTGACCTATTGTGCACCAGCGACCCACTGTCAACCACCTTACCCTATACTCGTACCCAAGAAGTGTTACTTCGCTTCGACAATGTAGTACTTGTGGAAGTACAATGTAGTCCTGTCAATAGAAGAAACCTTTTACTATTATCGAGTGGGAACCCTTTTGTTTTCTCCTAGTCTTTCGACTATCTTGCCTATGAATAAAATTTAACCTTATTAGGTAATGATTTCTTTTTGAAATTTAGGATTGTGTTATTTAGATAATTTTTGAAAGAGTAGCCAACATCACATAGCTTAAAGGACATTTTTTTAAAATTAACCTATTCACTTTGACCCAGTTTATAATTCTCCGTGTGAGTGAACATAAATATCAGTACATTTTAATATATCGCTAGTGCAACGAGATTAAAATCTTTGGGTCGTCATTAGATCAGTGAATAATTATTATGGAGATTATCAAATTTGAATATTCGAGTAGGAAGCGGTTTGGATTAAGGACATCGCACGCTCCAATGGGTAATAATCTAAAATGTACATCTTAGTGTTCAGAACCTTCGAAGATTCCACAATGAATATGTAAATGTTTTATTTTTAACTTGCACATTTCCAACTCAATAGGCGTCGTCCTTAAACGTGCGGGCAATAAATTCATTGATGATAGTCATGAGCCGTCATAGGCCGTTTATATGATTAGGTACTACAGGGAATTCAAGTCTCAACGACGCTGTCTTCTTTAAATTACGGATGGTTTTTTTCTGATGATGTTATTAGAATATTAAGGTGATTTTTGGTGAAGATTGATTACGAATCTTCATGTTCCACAGAAATTAGGTATCTTTAACAAGAAATCCACGCCTTCTCTTATTGATTAAAACAAAACAAGACTGATCATGAATTTTGACAATCCTCCAGAATTTAAAAGCGGCATCGAACGTATTTTTAGTAAATATTTAAATAAGCATTATTAAGCTTTGAGTTGCGTTGGGTTTATCGAAAAAAGTAAAAAAATCAGGTTCGATGTAAACCATCAAAAGAAGCTTCAAGAACGCATAATCAGGATTTAAAAAGGCGCTCCAACTTTTCAAAAACTCCTCTGTTTCGACCTGTAGGTATCTCAATTTTAGCGTATCTAAAACAAGTGTTTCTATCTTTCCAGGCCGCCAGTTCAAAGCTCACAAAGTAATCCTAGCGGCGTGCAGCAAGCATTTCCAAGAGCTCTTCGACACCGCTCCGCCCAGCCATGCGGGGGCCTGCTACGTCATCCTCGAGGCCACGACGGCCGACAATATGCAAGCGCTGCTCGAGTTCATGTACAAGGGCGAAGTCCACGTCAGTCAGGACGCGCTCTCCAGCTTTCTTAAAAGTGGGGAGAACTTACAGGTTGGTACAAAAGTAATATCTGAGGACTTCTGCATTAAAAGCCGGTGTTGTCTCTTTAATTGTGGCGATCTTTGGCTGTGGTTGCGACTCGAAATACACCAAAAAATCCAAGAGCTCTTTAACACCGCTCCGCCCAGTCATGCCTGGGGTCTGCTAGGTCGAGGTCCACGTCAGTCAGGAGTGTCTCTCCAGCTTTCATAAAAGTGGAGAGAACTTACAAGTTAGTACATGATCGGTTGGGCTTCGGCCTGGAATAACTTTGCTAAAACCGGAGTAGCTTGTTCTTGAAGAGGCCTTTAGTTGTGGAAGATATGCGGCTGCAGTGGTAGACAACATTAATTTTCTTAAAAGTGGGGAGAACTTACACCTTAGCGTAAAGCCGTTAGGGCTTCGGTCAGTAAATATTCACTACACATTCAGGCAAGGATTTATATAGGTCAGTAAAAGATGAAGTTCTTGTACGTCTGTCTGTCACGTTTGTCTGTTAGAGGCCGCGCAGGACTGATGTTACAAAATTACTTTTTTCTATTGATTATTAGTTATTACACGTCTTTTCAAAGACTGACAAAAGAACCTTTTTTTAGACAAATCAGCAAACTGTCAAATTAAAACTCGCTTTGAAAATCCGCCTAGTAAATCAATATTGAACGTTCAAGCTTTCCAAACCAGTTTTTCCCATTGTGCAAAACGTCAATTCAGACATTGAAAGCTAACATTCGCCGACTCGGCTTTGTAAACAATCTGAGTTACCAATTAGCAATGCAAACGGTTTTTCGCTAACGCTTCACAGATGCGCTCTACATAATCTAATTTGGTGGCCTCATTATCCAATTTAGGTCTCTGTTTAGTGCCTACTTATCATTAGGGCAGTAATAAATGTGCCATTTTCAACGCTTTGACATGATTATGTATAGGCTTTTGTTTCATGAGAGGAGACAAACGAGCACTAAGTTATTGGATGGTAATCGATCAGCTCCACCCATCGACACCCAAAACACTAAAAGGGTGCATTGCGTTGCATTGAATTCGTACAAAAATATAGGGATTCTTCTTATGATAACTGAATGAGTGGGAACTTTCACTATTCTTTGACAGTTCTGTAAGGTAGTCTGGGCATTTTCAGAATTTTGGGACACGCCAATTAGCGTAAGTTGTTAACAAAAATTAACTCTCTGTCAGTATATGTACTTTTTTTCACATTCCGAATGTAGATTATCGCTTAAAGTTTATGTAATTAACACAAAAACCATATTTTTACAGAAATTTCATGTTTAATTATCGTCACAAAACTGACAGTGAGTTAATTTTTGTTAACAACTTACGCTAATTGGGGGGTCCGGAATTTTGAAACTGGCCTCAAATAACATTCTTGGTCAACCATTTTCAGGTCAAAGGCCTCTCAATGGAGATGTCACAAGACGCATGGGTGAAACAGCAGACGGCGCAATCGTCAGACCGCCACCAGGCCCGCATAAAGACGAGTCCAGTGTCCAACACGGGCAACTGCGAGAGTGGGGAGGCGCAGCAGTCGCACACGTCGTTCGCGCCGATCATCCCGGGCTACGGGCTGCCGATCCACGGCGGCGGCGCGGGGATGGGCCGCTACGCGCCGCCCGCGCACGTGCCGCTGCACCCCACGCCGCATCGGAGACCCGCGCCGCCTAAAGCATCGCCGTCTCAGAGTCCACATGCTAGGAATTATAGGTAAATCATCATACAGACTTCCCTCTTCTTACAATAGAAATGAAAACTACGGTTTAGTCCGTCAGATCGTCCAAAAATACTGAACACATACATACATACATACATACAATCACGCCTGTATCCCATGAAGGGGTAGGCAGAGCACATGAAACTACTCAAGTTTCAGTGCCACTCTTGGCAAATAAAGGGTTGACAGAAAACGAAACTGTGACTGTGACTGAACACATATTTTTCGCTATTTCTAATAATTGAAATAATACAAAGATATAGAGCATCAAAGTTCTGGAGTGGGGGCTTGTGACGTCACTTCTAAGTAAAAATTGTACCTAGGCGTGACGTCACGCGAAACTTCAACGCACTGTACCGTCGTCATTTTTCGTTTGCGAGAAAAAAGAAAAAATACGTGTCCAAAATTCTTTGATAATATAACTGACTAATTAGTTTTTTTTAGTCGTCTTGCCTATTGTATTATTATAAGTAGTAAGTATTGTAATTGTGGATCCTAATGATGATATAAGACAGTTTTCTTCGGGCCCTTAGTCACTTTTATCACTTCTATCTTAATCGAATCTTCTTGGGCTTCTTGCTCGTTGACGCTGGGAAGTGTCCCAGGATCCTAGGTTACTGGGTTTATTAACATGCCCTGCCTGCCCTGGGTTTTTTTGCTGTAACCAAAAAGAATATCCTGGGTTGTTAAAGATTGAATTATACGTTTTCGGTTATGTTAGTCATAGTGGTAGACATTTTATAATGGGCCACCATGTCTAGCATTATGACTAACAAATGGAGAATTAATACTACTTTTTTCTTTCAATACTGCTTTTAAATTCCTCTTAGTTATTTTTGATTATCTTCCTTTCTTTACCAGTAAAAGAGTTGTTACAAATGTTGTGCTGCATAATTTTCAGCCGGCGATCTATTGCAATCGGCATTTACGTCGAGAGTTTACACTCAATGCGTTCCGTGACTCTCTGGTAATAATATTTATAATGGTGTTTCCAGACAAAGTTCATCATCGTCGCACTGCGGCAGCGTAGCAGAGGAACCTGACACACGCTCATCGCCTAGTGCGGGAGCGCGATACGACGAACCACCGGACTGCGCACAGATTAACAACATTAAAAACAATGGATATGAGCGGACTGACGAGCTTATGGAACGGCGGGACGCTGATCAGGGGGCTGAAGGTATACTTCCTTCTTATGTTCATGTTATGCTCTGAATAGTCTATTGCATCGTTATCTAACTGCTAGGATCCGTCGGACTGCACAGAGATCAACAACTTCATGAATAATGGATGCGAAACTGACGAGATTATGGAACGGCGGAACGCTGACCAGGGGCTGAAGGTATACCTCAGTTCATGAACAGAGATATACTAGCACCATTTAACCCTTAATTGGGCTTATATTTCCTAACCTACTTTGAACTTTATTTATCTTTGACAGGTTTCAAAATTGACTAAATTTTGACATTCTCATGCCTATTTAAGGGTTAACTGCTACGATGATCCAGAGAGTCAGTTTTCTACTTTCCTCTACCTCCTCCTCATCTACTTCTATCTTCAGAGGTATATTTCCTTCACTCGCAGATGCATTAGGTTAGAGTAACACCATGAAACTGCTACAAGCGGACTGAAAGTAGTACTTTTTCACAGACGGCCATTTCACTTTCTCTCTTTGTTCATATTTCCATCGGACCGATCGACTTGATTTCAATGCCGATGCGTTAACCGTATCAATATATCTCTGCTTGTTGTAGCTGTTGAAGCTGTAATATGTAATATTCTTACTTTTCCAAGTTGTCACATGTATTTGCTTGTTCAGATTACAATTCACATGTTTCTTAAAACAAATTATTATGAATAAAAAAAAATGTTAATTTTATACATCATATTATAATGTATAAAATTTCAATTAAACACTATTTACATAGTAGGTGTACACGTTCCATATATTGTTATAAAATTAAATTTAAGTAAAATCTAGCTAAAATATATTATATAAGTAAAACTAAACTTGCCTGTAAAGTCTCAATCAGAAAAGATGTATGATTTAAAATAGCTACCTGATCAAATAGAACGCTTCTCAAACTATTATGTCTATTGTCTTTCAATGTTTGCTTTTATATCGTAAATGTAAGTATTTATGAGTAAAGAATCAGCATCGCTTATATTTATTAACTGTCAAATAATGTGAAGTTCAAAAAAGACGACGTCACTCGTAGTGAACAATGATGTTTTCCATATAATTATTATATTTTGGTTATTTTGTTCTCGAAGTTGTTCAAAGATATGTTTATCTCGGGCAAACATTGCAGATGGGTAGAAACAACTTCGAGGATGAGGTGAATAGAAGAATTCAGCTAGGTTGGGCAGCATTTGGGAAGCTACGTCGAGTTTTTACATCGTCGATCCCACAGTGCCTGAAGACAAAAGTCTTCAATCAGTGCGTTCTACCCGTCATGACGTACGGGGCCGAAACGTGGACACTGACGGTACGGCTGGTCCACAAGTTCAAAGTCGCTCAGCGGGCTATGGAAAGGGCTATGCTCGGCGTCTCTTTGCGGGATCGAATCAGAAATGAGGTTATCCGGCAGAGAACCAAAGTGATCGACATAGCCCACCGTATTAGCAAGCTGAAGTGGCAGTGGCCTGGCCATATTAGCCGTAGAACCGACAACCGTTGGGGTAAACGAGTTCTTGAGTGGAGACCGCGTCTCGGCAAGCGTAGTGTAGGACGGCCTCAGGCAAGGTGGAGCGACGATTTGCGCGGGATGGCTGGCAGCAGCTGGATGCGAGCAGCCGAAGATCGGAAACGGTGGCGTGAAATTGGGGAGACCTATGTCCAGCAGTGGACTGCGATAGGCTGATGATGATGATGATGATTATATTTTGGATGTACAATAATATTTATCAAATAGGCAAGAAGGTAACTGCCTCATGCAACGTCTTTGCAGACTAGTAACTTTAAGAATTCGCGAAGTAATAACTTGTAGACATTGCTAAGTTTCGATTGAGACATCGATCGACGTTACTTTTCTCAGTCGACGTCGATCGATGGCATTGATCTATTTATGTTGTAACACCCTAAGGGTGTGTATTTACCATATACAGACAGTGGTTAATCATTAATGTTACATTCCAGATTTACGGGTTAAAAACGAGAACGATTACCACACGAGCGGCTACAACAACGCGTCGCCACCCGCCGCCACTATGCCGCCCAACTACCACGACAAGCCGCTACCCACGTCCCCTGTTCCCAAGCCCACCACCGACATGACGTGGCCTACGAAGATGATCACAAGCAAGTCTGGCGGCATCGCCACTCCTGACGGTGAGACAAAAGTCAAATAGCGTTTTGTACTGGCGGCGGAATGTTATTCCAGCATCATGTAGCGGCATACTGTTGGCATGGTGTCGCCACTCCTGATAGTCAGTCACTGGCGACTATGTCGCTACAACTACCACGATAAGCCGCTACTAACTTACCCTGTTCCCAAGCCCGCCACCGACACGACGTAGCCCACGAAGATGATCACAAGCAAGTCCGGCGGCATCGCCACTCCTGACGGTGAGATACTGATGGAAAAAAATCAAATAGCGTTTTTTGTCCTGGCGGCGGACTGTTATTCCAGCATCGTGTAGTCACATACCAGAAGCTGCCACGAAGCTAGCTTATCTGTCGGAACAAATACGGAGAAAAGCTTGTCTTTTATGTAAGATTGTAAGTATATATTAATATTCTCAGATTTTGTTGCTATGTAGCTATATCTCCAAATATAATCGTCCTCCAAATTGTTATACAACAATAAATAATGTATGTTATCATACAATAAATAATTCATATTCGATGGGCAAAAATATTGTGTATTAAAATGGCCGGCCAAGGCCGTGTGTATCGGCAGCTGTGTCGCATAGAATTTTATATTTCTTTAGTTTATCGTCAATAAAGTAAAACTGCTTTGGAAACACATAGGTACGATATTTAATGATTTAAATGAATGTGATTAACATTTTTGTGTTTCATCCGGTAGCATCGTGTATTAAGTAACGCCCTCGAATGAGTGACGAATAGGGTCGCCCGTAGTGACGCGATCTTCTCATTTGCAGGCAAGAAGCTAAAGTGTCCGTACTGCGAGCGGCTGTACGGGTACGAGACGAACCTGCGCGCGCACATCCGGCAGCGGCACCAGGGCATCCGCGTGCCGTGCCCGCACTGCTCGCGCACGTTCACGCGCAACAACACCGTGCGCCGCCACATCGCGCGCGAGCACCGCCACGCGGCCGGGCTCCACGTCACCGGCGCCGCTGGCCCGCTGCCCAACCACGCCCAGTAGGGCTCCCGTATACCTCGTCGAAGCATATTATTGTAACCGGTAATCTACCTCAAAAATTGATCTTAAGGTTAATTTTAATCGTGCGATAATTGTTACTTAATCCCCTCGCGGACGACGTTACCTCCCCGGCCCCCGGGCCCTAGATGTTGAGACTGACGGTCATAGGCTAAGTGTATGTAAATAATAGGAGAATATTGTGTGCGCCTTGGCCCAGGTCGAGACACGCGTTCGGGTCGATGCGGCAAATCTCTACTTTACTTTCTACACTTTTACGGAGCATTTTTATACAGAGTTACCGATAGATAATATTTTTAGGGACGGGTTAGGTTTCCGCGACGCATCTGTGATACGATAATAGAAGGGCATTTATTTTTCGCTTCCGGTTTTGCCGCGTCGTCCCGCCCGAGAGTTGTAGAGCTGTAGATTTTTAGCAGTTTTGTACTGTACAGTGACTCGAACGGTTTTAGTTTTGTACGAAGTACGATTTGCCGATAGGAACGTAAGTAGTTAGGTAAAAAAATAAATGGTGTTTTAAAGATAATGCACGCGAGATTCGATGCGTGAATGCGTTTACGGCCCATAGTATCTGTCGTTCTCTCGATCCGAGCGGGTTGCCTTGTAACAATCCTTCAGCCGACCTACTCCGCGACGATTGCGCCTAATTTGATTGTTTACGATGGAAAGAGTCCGTTTATAACGATTAAATTACGTCAACTTGTATCGAATTTGATGATAAGAATTTAAATGTGTTTTTATTACTTTGACGCGTAAGAATATTAGATAACAGTAGCGTTGTTACATCGCCGCCGCCGGCTCGCTGCACGGATGTTACTATTGAGACCAAAATAATTATATGTTTCAAGGGGATGGTATCGATTTTAACATTCCGTTTTGATGTTTTTTTTCTTTTGTTGTAGTGCATTTAGGTGAAGGCCACTTACATACCTTTAATATTCCTAGTCATTTCAGTGCAACCACTTGAGGTTTATTATTTAATGATAATTTAGGGGCGGGTCGCGGGTCATTGTATTATATGTTGTGTGGATCCGCGGCCCGCTCTTTACTTGAGAAGTAACTTTCCTCTGCAATACATGCTCTTTAGTTTTCGTAACTCAGATGGGACAGTGCCAAATATCATCACTTTAAGTTCACATCAATTTATTTATTTTATATTATTCTTTTATTTTGTTAAGTGTGGGTGCGGCGACTGTGTGTTATATTCCTGATATTTAGGAATACGCCGCATTCATATTTATTATATTTATATTTAGGGTACACTATTAAATATTTATGAAGAGACAACGCCTTCGGAAGGCTCAGTGATTTTATTTTAGTGATTCTAGTTTCTGTTAGGTTACCATGGGAAGACAGCGTTTTAGTTCTCTTTTAATGGTTTCGGGATATTATTGTTTTCAAGAAGTAGTTAAGTTCAGAGTCTAGGGCCGGATCCGTCCGCGTGCGAAACCATTAATAATGTTCGCGTTACGACTATTACTTTATTGTGACTGAATCAAACGTAAATAGTCGTAGAATCCATCGGTTATAATGTCATTTTACTAATTTGACGTACAATGATTATGAATAGAACCAAATTGCATGACGACACGGTATGATTTGGCCCAATTGTTCATCTCCGTTTTGATATTTTAGTAGTTACCAATATATAGAATTATGAAAGAGTACAATTCAAAAACAGGTCTCTATTTTCTATACAAGTATTGACGTTTGTCCAGTTTCTCTGTTATCTTCGATAAGTAACTCTGTTTTGATTTCAAAGGTTGAATTGGTTTTGGAAAGGTATTTTATCGTGGCAAGAGATCGCAGGCCGACTGTCCTGTCTCCCGACAATACAAAGTATATTATAATAACGTTTATAATAATTATCGCACAGAATATTTTGTCTACTTATTGTATTTGTCTGAGATCTCTTCGTGGGTAGGGTAGGGTTTCAAGTTGTTTTGGTTGGCATCGTTTCAAAAATAATCGTCATTTTGATCGTTTCTCCAGCGGTCGTTTTGAGTTAATGAATAATGAAATTTTCATTGATTTTGTGGCATTATTTCGATTTTAATGTTAAGACAGAAATATTTTGCTATTTCGCTTATAAATTGTTAACATTACGTTTTTATTTTGTAAAGTGATTTCGAGAAAATTAAGGAAATATTATAGTTATATTTTTGTCTTTTCGTTTTTCTTATGAATTCAAAATTCATAGTTGTGATTATATTTTCTTTTCGACATTTAATGTTTTTGTGATACATAAAGAGAGCTGCATAAATGCATCACGTTTTTAAGCTTTTGTCGTTTCTTATAAGTTGAATGATGGGTTTAGTCGTAAGGGCACGAGCGACACTCGAGGTTGGTCGAAATCATTATTGGATTTACTTCTTTCTTAAAAAAAACTAAGGTACAAATTTTAGATTACAAATCGAACGTCAATTTTATTAATAATCGTTTATTTCTAGAATTATTGGATGTTTTCTTCGAAGTACAATATTCAGTATACTTGGGATAATGGATCGTCTAAATTAAGTTGAATTGTTAAAGCTATTAGGGGACAGGTTACTAGAGGGTCCCTGTATAGTTATAATGTTGTATTTGATGTGATAGGTGAATTCACATTTAGTCGGTGTCTGCAATCCCTACACTAAGACTTGGCCGAACTCCCCAGAATGGCTGTAACTCTGTAAAGATGGCTGCGGTGCGGTGAACAGTACTGTAGCTCGCTCCGACCGAGGCATGTAGCCGACATCGGCGGAGCGAGCTCGGTATCAGAGAATGAATACAAAATTAATACAAATTGCTTTCGACTTACTCAGGGACGATTTATGTAACACTTTCCAGCCATACCCTAGAAATACTATAATAACGGATTGGCTTGAAAGTGTGTAGCTAAGAATTAGTTATGACATCTAAACAAAGTCGTCCCTGATTAGTTTGCCATTTCATTATTTTAGGAAATTCGAAATTTAAGGAATATGTTACCATTTTGTTTGGAATAGTGATTTGGAGGCAGCAGTGAGAGGAAGTTCAAACAGTTTTTATAGACTATGAAAGTTGTAGGTACCAGTCTACAAATGTTAGCAATAAAATTATTTGAACTTTGTCTACCTGTGGTCTCCTTACGTTGTTGGAGCCTGATTGTTTTGCTGGTACAAAACTGCCTTTGCATTTTATTTGCTTATCTAACGGCTCCACTTTGAGTTCTATACGATAAGTTTACGTTTAGTTTAAGTTTTTAATGTTAAATCGCGATATGTCGTGATGGTAAAGCCAAAGATTGTTACGGGTATGGTGACCCTCTGCCGTCACACTGGCTGTACAGTGACCACACATTCAACAGTCTTTAAAAAAAGACAAATTTGAATAAAGAACATTTTGAAAAGTCGAACGTGTCCCACTGTACAGCCACTCTAGCTCATAAGTTAATCTACCTCGAGAAATATAACATAGTAATAAATAAGCTTATAAATAGATTTTTATATGCAAACGATATAAATTTAGTGTGTAAGCGTGTTGCGAAAATAAAAAAAAAGTACAAACTATGCTACCTCAGGATTCAACACTTTAACGACTTGAAATTCTATAAACATCTCCAGATGTATTTAAGAGTATTTACAAACTTAAGATTTCTATACTCATCGCGAGACGATTTAATACTTAAATAATTATGGACTGAACGTTAGTGGAACAAATATTGTTAAAGCTGTTGTAAGTAATGCTCATATGCGTTCAGATCCGAGGCTAGCACAGACGTGAATCTCGGTGCCCGGCGCGTGGGCCCGCGGCGCGGGTCGGTCATGTGTGGTCCCGCCGCGCGGGTCCTCCGTGAGTGGTCCCGCCACGCAGGTCGCGCGGCTCCGGGCCGCTGAGGTGTCGCTCCTAACCCTAGGCTAAGTTGTTAATTAGGCTAGTTGTAATCTCATAGACACTATTCTACCTCATTTCCTAAGCGGAAGCTTGTCGGGGAGTCGGCCCAGTCGCAGTACTCGTAATCTAATTGTACCTTCCTTCACTCTCCGGAGTATAAAACATTTTTATTCGTAATTTTTATTATTATTACTTTTTCCCCAGTTAATTTTTGTGTTACATAGATGTTACTATGTTTTAAGGAGATGAAAAATGAAAAATTATTGTTTGTTAGGTTTCAGCGAATTAAAAAAATTGTAACAAAATTATTTTTTGTTTGTTATTTTTGTTCCCTTTTTTCTCCCTTCCGTTTTTTATTTGTTTTGATTTCTCTTTAACAAGTTACACCCGTCCATCGTGTTTAGTATTTATTGTAATAAATTAAGTACATTATTTAAGGAATTGACGTTTAAGTAATATTCATAAAATAGTTGCACTTAACTGGACAGGAATTATTTAAGTAATCATTCGATGTTTTTATATTTTAAGGGTGCACTTACATTGAATCCATCTCGGGCGTATCTCGGGGATTCACCTCTACGAATTTTATAATGAAGAAATATTAATGTTCTGTCGCATTTAATGTAAGTATTAAATTAAAATGTTAATGTTATAACAATCACTTTCGGATTCACTAGAGTAATTCACGAGACACGAACCTGACAATAGAGTTAAGGACGGCTCACGCCATACATTGCATCGGTGTTAACTAATCGTATTTAAGGTGACTATAAACAATCTGTACCAACAAGAATATTATTATATTGATGTTTTATAATAGCTAGCTCAGCCAGCATGTGGCACGAATTATACCTAAAGTCATCAAAGACTGTAAATACAGCATTACTCTAGTTCACGTTAACCGTAAGTTCGGGTGGGCTAAGTCTCGGTGTCTTTACTATGTTCTCGGTGTCAACTAATTTTGTGTAAGTGTGGGCTATCTACACATAAAGCGGAAAAGGGCAAAAACAACGAGCAATCTTTGTACGACAACTAAAGTACAAATTTTCAAGTCTTAAAAGTTAATGCCAGTACAAATTATGGTATCGGATTTTATGTAAATGTTGCCAAAATTGTATTTTTTCGGCAGATAAATTATAATTTTAGTGTAAGTGAGGAGAGTACAAAATGGTTCGTGTTTATTCAGGTCAGTGCGGATTCCGTGAGGGCTAGCTGCGGTTCCTATTTCGTTTCGTTGTTCTGATGAGTTGGTAGGACGGGTAGTCGAGCGGTAGTAGGTACGACGCAAGGAGTTAGGATCGAATAAGGTATGTACATTTTGTAAACCAGCATGGTTATAAAACTAAGTAGGGTTTTGTATCTTAGCAAGTTAATGCTTAGTAAAAATGCGGTCATCGGTGGTCTATGTCTGTAAAAGGGAAAGTGATTGTCTGTGATTTTTATGCGACTTTTTTATATAAAGGAAAAAATATTCCTTAACAGTAAGAATAGCACTACTTGTGATTTTACATTAGGTATTTATTAGTTGACTTCTTTTTTTGTACTATACGATAGGAACGTAGCTGTGGTGTAGTGAAGCGGGTTGGATGTGCATAACATATGTATAGCTGTCTAAATAAGTATTTACGAGCTAGTATGGAATCGGTTGATGTTTGGCAAATGGTTTGACCACACGCGTTGAGTATTTTGTTCGAATCGCGTGTACTTCTGACAACGTTTTATTCGAAAATGTAGACAAAAAGCACCAATGTAAGGATAAATATGAGATCTAAGTACACATTTCTAAACGCATAAGAGGGTGAAGTCAAGCACAAGGAAAAATTGCTGACAAGCACTCATCAGTTCATATACACCGTGTTTTTATTGAATTGCGTTAACTTCGGCATATAACTTTGGTCCATTATAGGAAACAGAATGGCATAGTTAGTTTTCTTAAATTTGTATTTTTTTCTAAAAAGCCATACACCTTGATGTAACATCTATCACAGGTGTAATGGAATTTCTCAGAAAAAAGTAACGAATTAAAAAAAAAACTAACTATGTTTTTTCTATAATGGACCTAACTAGGTGTATGTCGAATTTAACGGAATTCAATAAACACACGGTGTAGACAATAGGGTGCTTGGTACTTATTTTTATGCAAAAATATTGGCAGAAGTACACGCGGTCCCACTTTCAAATTAGCGAAATGATTTATTGAATACTAAATGTACCTATGTGTAATTATTTAAATGGTTCTAGGGAATTTTTTAGTAACAATAATTTGGCGG
Source organism: Leguminivora glycinivorella (assembly GCF_023078275.1). Classification (NCBI taxonomy): domain Eukaryota; kingdom Metazoa; phylum Arthropoda; class Insecta; order Lepidoptera; family Tortricidae; genus Leguminivora; species Leguminivora glycinivorella. The sequence goes on along the minus strand of NC_062976.1, from coordinate 21,464,756 downwards.
ATTCCGTTGTGTTACGTTAGTTTGGACGTCGGTGTTATGTTTGCTTCGTTCGGATACACGTTTTGGGTATAAATAGTCCATAAATGTCCATTCTGCTTGACTGAATCCTTCGTCCTGTGGGCGTATCTCATTATAATATATCGGTGTTACATGTATGTAAGCGTGTATTCGAACATTAAGCTAAGTACAGGCCAGTTCAGATGGGATGATTAGAGCCACCGATTTGATTAAAACAGATCTTTTCACTAGATCTATATTTGAGCTCACTAAATAAAATATTACCCTCAAGAATTGGCACTCTTGCGTCCGCATCTCAATTTTATCAGCTATATTGGTCATAATCGGCGGTCAAAATATGCGAGCCAATTTCATTTACTTAATCAGAAAACTTCTCAAAATCACATTGGCGAAAAGTTGTCCCGTCTGGGCTGGCTTTAAATGTGACCTGTGGAGTATACAGGTACATAAATAATATTTGTCCACAAACATTGCGGTAACGCAAGGCCTCGGCCGCCACATCACGAACCTACAACCTGATTTAGATAATAGTTATTACATGGAAGAAATTTGATCCACTGTGGAATTCTTAATAAAAAATTGTTGCTAAAATATGGCTTGTTGTTTATTTAACCCTGTGACACACTTACCGTTTTATAACAATATATATATATATATATATATAAGATTACTTAACAATTCAACATCATTATAAAATAAAACACTAACGCCATATTCAGAGATTTATACTCATGGAACCAGATCTACGAATTGCTATTACATTACTGTAGGCGATCTTATGTAGGCCTTGAACACACGGCCAGTGGATCACTAACCCAGTGCACATCCACGAGCAACAAATATTCTAAGGGCACCTTGCACCAACGAAAATGGAGGGTTAAACCGAGGGTTAACCCACCATTTTATATGGAATTTGACAGTTGACAGCCCACTAACCTCGAGTTAAGTGGTTGGTGCAAGTGCGCCTAACACAATGTTTGAATCTCGCATACGGGATTTTGTCGGTTCACTATTATCCGGCAGAAACTTTTTACGCATTTATTTGATTCGTATTGGCAGAAGTCACGCTTGGCAGAAACACCTTACGCAGAATATGCTTTGGCATAAATCATTTCGCAGATTTTTGTAATACCGAATCGTTTGTTGTCATAATGTTGATGAGCATAATAGTCTTCTAGGCGAACAATACTTTTGCAGATAATTTTTGTGCATAATATTTAGGCGGCATAAAGTTGCAATTTGCTATTTGATAGCGAGTTGGATGTGTTGGGGATGTAAGATACCTAACACTCCTCCTCGCTTCGCTCGTCGTCGTACCTAATGGTGACTCTGGAGCAGTTTTTCTTTTTTGATAGCGTGTAATAATTCTGCTAATGTAATATTATGCTATAAGATTATTATGGTACATACAATTATAATGCTAAATCATAGTCGACCAAAGTAATGTTCTGTAAAACAATATTCTGCCAAATGTGTCTTATGCGTGGCAGTAATAATGCCAACTAAGTTTTCTGCAAAATTACCATTCGACTGAAAGTGTTTCTGCGAAACATGTTATGCGAAGTGTGTTTCGGGCTAAAATTATTCTGCCAGATGAGGGTAACCCGATTTTGTCACTAAAATACCGGTTGAAAACGGTGACTTGCTTATTAATTTCAGTGACAATTTTCTGAATTCGAACGCGTGAGACTCACAAATCGGCCACGGAGGGCGATTTTTGAATCTCGCATACGGGATTTTGTCACTAAAATACCGGTTGAAAACGGTGACTTGCTTATTATTTTCAGTGACAATTTTCTGAATTCGAACGCGTGAGACTCAAAAATCGGCCCGCAGTTACTATAAAGATTAATAAATTTGCACTTACCTATAATCGCATTGATTGTTTATTGTTTATAAGTGCTTTTTCATTGTTATTTTTGGCGGTTTTAAGGTACAATTTAATACAGGCTTCTTCTTCTTCGTGTAAAGGAATCAAGTAAAACTATTTTTTTGTTTGCCGATGCTTAGCCACTTCAAGCCCTCGAGGGGTAGCCCTTAAGAGATTTCTTCAGTACACGTTTACACGTAGGTACAAATAACTTTCAATATAAGAGATGAAATGGATGGAAAACACGCCAAGTTATAGACTATAGACACTATAGTGAACATCTAACTCAGTTTAAACAGCTTTTTAAATGTTTTACAAAGTTGGCGCACGCAACTGGCGTTTCTCTGCAAATTAAACCTTTAGCGTCAGGCTGAACTGAACGTCACTGTCACTCCTCTTAAAAACCGCGGCAAAATATAGGATTCACTTGTCATAATTAAAAAAAAACTAAATGTGCGTTCTAAAATCCATATCAAATTATTATTGACTAAAATGTCGTTTATAAAGTAAGTACTTTTTTAAAGATCAGCATACCATAGATAAAACTACAGGCCGTCCCTATCGCACTTACATATAGTGCGAAAGGGACGGCCTGATCTTACATCATTTATCGCGCGACCATGATTGCCTGCCAGATGATAAATATGATAAAATATAGTTAGTTTACAAGGGCATTACATCAACCATTCATTCATACAAACAACAACATATCACAACGCCAAAACACAATTTCAATTTCAAATATTTATTCAAGTAGGCTTAATTAAATAAGCACTTTTGACATGTCATACAAAATATTAACAATTACAGCTTAAGAATTACAAATAAGTATTACAATAATAATTATATTACAGTTATACGAAATTATATTAGTAAATAATACAATACAACAGTATAATATGGCAATTAAATATTATATAAACGGTATTAGCTAGTATTTAGAGTGCGCAAGTCAACTCAGTCCCAGGCGGTTTTGTCATTAATATAATCCTTAGTGCTATAGTAAGCCTTACACATTAATCTATTCTTTACGTATTTCTTCAGTCTATGTAATGGAAGTTCAGTTATAGTACTAGGCAGTTTATTATAGAACCGTACGCAGTTACCCACGAAAGAGTTCCTGATTTTTTGTAACCGTGTGGTTGGCATTGCTAGTTTGTCCTTGTTTCTGGTATTGATGTTATGAATGTCGCAATTTCTTTTGAAGTTATCTTTATGTTTATGGACGTAAATAATATTTTCATAAATGTATTGGGAGTACACAGTCAGTATATTAATTTCCTTGAATTTATTTCTTAGCGAAGCTCTAGCACTCATTTTATAAATAGAACGTATGGCGCGCTTCTGGAGTACAAAGACAGTATTGACGTCAGCAGCGCTACCCCAGAGCAAGATGCCATATGACATGATACTGTGAAAGTAGGCAAAGTATACCAATCTTGCTGTCTTTTCATCTGTTAGGTGGCGAATTTTAGATACTGCAAACGCTGCAGAACTGAGTTTGTTTGCAAGAATATTTATGTGCAAACCCCATTGCAGCTTGGCATCCAAAGTTAGGCCTAGGAATACTGTACTGCTGGTTAACTCCAGTTCCTCATCATTGATGGTGACAGTTGTTGGTGTAGTTTTGACATTAGTAGTCACGAACCTTACATATTTAGTTTTCCTTTCATTTAACAATAGGTTATTGACGTTGAACCATTTCACTATATTAGACAAAGCGCTGTTTACATGATCATTGGCATCTACGTGACGTTTGACTTTAAAGATGAGAGAGGTATCGTCAGCAAACAGTATTATGTCATGGTGATCCTTAACTAAGTGAGGTAAGTCATTTATATAAATGAGGAACAGGAAGGGTCCCAATATAGAACCCTGGGGTACTCCCATGGTAACTAGTGACCCAGAAGACCGTTCTCCATTGACATCTACTCTTTGGATTCTCCCATACAAATAAGATTTTAACAGATCCAGCGCTTTCCCTCTAACTCCATAAAAATAAAGTTTCCTGACGAGTGTTTCGTGACTCACGCAGTCGAACGCCTTGGATAAGTCACAAAAAATGCCTATGGCATCCTGTGACTCCTCCCAGGCAATAATTTATTTAAAAAAGTTTTATTTTTTTAACCATGGACAATTTAAAAAAAAGTCCGTAATAGGATGCGTTTCATTAGACAGGGTCGGTTTTCCACGGACATATTTTTAAACTCGCAATTCTAATTCTAACCATTGCCAGACTATACTTGTGACGAGTATAATAGAACCACTTCAAAGGCCGAACCTAATAGCTTTTTAAACTTAGATCAGTAGGCATGTGATAACACGTAAGTAGTACTTAATCACTTGCTAACATTTGTAATGTATGGCCGAACCGGCTTAGCCACATTGGTATCGTTTAATGCCAATGCTGTAAGTAACGAACAAGTGACATTTTTGCGGAGCACGACATTTGAGGGTTCCATGATCAGTAATTGACCACTAGCTATGGTGTTGGTGCCCTTGGCTTTCCTGGGGCACAGCTTTATTCGAAAGTATGGCGATATGTCGATTGAACAGTCAAATTTGAATGAATTAAATTGAAAAATGTGGCGGTGAAATGGCTTCATAGAAAATGTGCGATGTATAAATAGCAAGTAGGTATGTGAATATACTATATTGTTTTTAAATTGGAGAGTTTTGAAAATATTTTAGGGCTTTTGCAGGTTTATACATTAAAAATCGAAGAATAAAACTAACGATGGACTATCTTAGACGCCGGCACCTTATGATTGAAATGATTTTTTAGGCGATAGCATTTAGACGATACATAATCTTGCATGCGATTTTCAATAGGGAGGCGTGTATGCATTTTAACCTCTATAGCCTAATCTGATAATGTGAAAACGCTCTAAGGGTACAATATGCAGTAACTACATAATTATCTGATACCGATAAGTACCAAAGTACTATTGCAATACGCAACTGAAAGTGGTACCTAGGGATTTGATTAAAGCAATAAAAATAAATACGTTACGGTGAATTACTTCATTAGCAACCTCATAAAATAAAATGCTGAATTCTAATATAAAATCAATCTAATCACGGCAATAAAACTGGTTCATTAAAAACCAGAAGTTACTCCAATTTAATAAGAAATTGCATACAAAAAGGAATCCTGAACAATTAATCTTACGCGCGAATCTGGCTGCGTAAACAACATGCCAATAAAAATTGTCTCAATAGGCAACTTGACTGTACTTAAAATAAAATATTTTATACCATGCACGAAATAAATCATCAGATAATTATAAGAAAAACAGCGACAGAAGTTATTTTTAACTCCAATTTATATTTTACAAATCAGATAGAAATATATAAGTAAAACAGTTGACAGTGACGTCACTCAATTCGGTTTCATATTAATTCCATATTAGCAAGTCGTACAAAATCGTTTTGACAGTTCTTAAAAAGAAGCTGATTTGAGTAGGAGGAAATTAGCCTGTTGAGCAGTAAAGTGAGATAGTTATCGTAGTTTCGATACCAGCGATTTTATTTTCATATTTCTAGTGAATTTTAGGAGAATTCTACTCAGAATCACGAGCCCAGAATTTTCATACATTTTTGTTACTTTCTTCTTTTGATACTTCATACAAACCATATACAAAGTATGTGGAAAATGGTAACACAATATGAAAAAATCGTATGGGACACCTTTTTAGGGTTCCGTAGTCAACTAGGAATTTCAAATTTCAGATTTCTAGTGCTAACGGTTACTGAGATTATCCGCGGACGGACGGACGGACGGACGGACGGACGGACAGACAGACAGACATGGCGAAAATAGTTTCGCCATGTCTGTCTGTCTGTCCGTCCGTCCGTCCGTCCGTCCGTCCGTCCGCGGATAATCTCAGTAACCGTTAGCACTAGAAATCTGAAATTTGGTACCAATATGTATACTTATCAATGGAAAAAAATGATTTATTAGGGTACATGTAAAGTGGGGGCTGATATTTTTTTTCATTCCAACCCCAACGTGTGATATACTCGTATTGTTGGATAGGTATTTAAAAATGAATAAGGGTTTACTAAGATCGTTTTTTGATAGTATTAATATTTTCGGAAATAATCGCTCCTGAAGGAACAAAAACCCCCCCCTCTAACTTTTGAACCATATGTTTAAAAAATATGAAAAAAATTACAAAAGTAGAACTTTATAAATACTTTCTAGGAAAATTGTTTTGAACTTGATAGGTTCAGTAGTTTTTGAGAAAAATACGGAAAACTACGGAACCCTACACTGAGCGTGGCCCGACACGCTCTTGGCCGGTTTTATAAATTATGTTTGAAAAGGCTAGAAGCTGGTCAGTTATTGGACATTAGACAGTTACTAGCAATTTCCTCTAATTCTGAGTAGAAATAACATAAAATTTGTCAAAAATATCACATTAAAAAAAATACACGCCCATACACTACGGAGCATGAATTGAATGGAACGATAAGCATCTTGCGTACGCGCCGGCCTATTTCAAGTGTCAGTGGCTGATATGATGCGGATATATAAGCGTATGGGCAGAGGCTGCGGGCATCATTCAGTTGATTATCTCTATCCGAAATGGCTGCTAAGGTAATTAATCAATATTTTTGATAATTATAAATGGGAAAGTGTGTGTGTGTCTGTTTGTTTGTCCGTCTTTCACGGCAAAACTGAGCCACGAATTGACTGAATTTTTTTAAAGGTACGGAGAGCGGCATAGGTCATTTTTTGTCTCTTTCTAATCCCCCATTTTCCTGAAATGGTAGGTGGAAGTATGTATGGAGCATTCCGCAATTTTCTATGCTTTTTTATAATTTGAACAATAGGATTATTGTTAATTTTTGGTTGGACGCACGTATTGCAGTTCCTTATACTTAATTTAGATTTTGGTGCCGTCATTTGTGACATGTTCGAGCAAAAGATACCTACCGGATTGTAGGCATAACATAAGGCCGAAATAGGCTTACATACATACATACATACATACAATCACGCCTGTATCCCATAAAGGGGTAGGCAGAGCACATGAAACTACCAAAGCTTCAGGGCAAATAGGCTTGTATTTTAATTACCTACTGATGTGCCACCTGAAAGTTCCCAAATATTCAACATAGAAAAAAAATATGAACCCTCAATTTTGTTTGAAGATTGTAACTTTTCATTTCATCAATTAAAATTTCCTATATTTCTAAAAAAATAAACTTCCAAGAACGTTTGGGAATGCGCTCATAGAGGCGTCTGGTGGTGAGCAAAGGCTGGCCAATATTTCGCTCAGCGGATCAGCATTGCTATCCAGCGGGGCAATGCGGCCAGCCTTCTGGGCACCTTACCTGCCAGCGAGGGTTTAATTTTTTTTTATTTGTAAGTTTTTGTGTGCTACTCTGCGGCGGCGCCACCATAATGAAATTCCACTAATTATATGTTAAAATGATGTTCGTAAGACGTACAGTATGTACGTATAATTTTATGACTGTACCTATAGCGGGAAACGAAATAATGGGCTTTTATTGTGGCGCCGCTGCAGAGGATGCTCTGCAGCGGCGCCACTCAGTTCTCATAGATAGATATGACATCATCTACTTTTTTCTCATGGAAATTGATGTACCAATGCTGTTTATTATGTACGTATTGAAAAAATCACTATAACTTAGTAAATTTATGTACTTTCAGTAATTCCGCATTCCGCCTGAACGGTATGAGCTAGTATGTAAGGAGGTGTACTTACGGGTAAGCGAGAGGGAGATATGTTCCTTCCCGCTCGCTCCCGCGCTCGGCGCGTTTCGTTCTAGGTTTCAATAATTATTATTAAATTTATGCCCCTGTTGTACACTTTGCTTTTTACTTCGATTGCGAGGAATTAATTATATTTTTCTCGGCAATTTACACCACGAAATTGTCGTAAAGCGAAAGAACATAATAGGTATATAAGATAACCAATTCCCGCCAACTTTTTTTTCAACATGTGATCAGAGTTTCAGACGCTTGGTTTTTTGCCAAGTCAAAAATTTTTTAAACGATAAGTAATCGAATCCTATTTTATTTAATTTACTTAATTTAATGACAGAAAATACGGAATTCTAATAAATTATAGCAAAAATAAAATAACCTATCAAAGTTTTGTCACCTACACAATTTTATTGCTCAATAAAATTGTGCAATATGTTTTAACTGTTTGTCTCTTGAGACCGATTACCTTAGTCTTAGGCCGGCACGGCAACAGACAGTCTTAAAATTCATAATTTGATAAAGTCATAGGCTTCCCGTTTATGTGGGAAGCCATAATCAGTACAAAAATCAGATCGAGTGCACGGAGTTCCATACAATTTCGCGACCGTCCACACTAGGGCTTCCAATACCGGGATCCCGGTATCACGGGATCCCGGGATCCCGCCTTTTTTGGGCACATTTCAATACCTGTATTTAATTTAGTAATACCGGGATCCCGGTATTTTTAGTAACTACCAAATGAACGTAAATCACTCATCAAAAACGTTAAATTTCTGCATCACGATGGTTACTACACGCGTAAATCTTCTTCTTGCTCTCGTTTTTCGATTTGACACATTCTCTGTTTGGTGTTTTTGCAATATTTGTATGAAAATGATTGTTTTTTCCATGATTAGCTAGATAAAGAATTAAAGATACGTGTCAAAAGCATTCATTGAGGAGGGTCGGCCGCGGACATTTTTTGACACATTTGTCGCACTTGTGAATTCGCACGTAAGTGTGACAGAGGAGCAACACATCAAACGTAGTTGCAACAGGACACAAATCCTCTGTAAACAAATCGCCTTGATGCATCTATATCATAGATATAACTTTTCAAAAAATTGGTTAATGCATACGAACTAACGTATACCGTAGCTACTCTATTTTTACTATGCGTGTGCGTTAGTGTGTTGAACTCTATCTAGCTCAAAACTTTGCCGTACATAACATTCCCTATACTTAGTACCGAAATTGGGAAATCACTCCTTAACTATCAAAATCAAGAAAAATACTTTTCTAATCCGTAAATTAAGTGTTCCTATTCCGCGGATAATCTTTTTGATTTTGATTATCATGGATTTCCGCAAAGTAATGTGTGATTCCATAGATTATTTCTTAATGTGATTTTTGATAATCTATGTCGGACAATTCAGCTTTTTTGGCTAATTGTTCAATGATTTGGCGGATTTATTTTATTAGTGCATTAGCGCCTCTAGCGCCACTAAATACAAAAATACCACTAAATTGTACCACAGATATTGATTACAATGTGTTTCTAAAAAAAATCATCTCATGTTCTAATTTCAAAAGTCAATGATGAAACTATAATCGAGAAATGCTTCTTAATGCTTGTTATTTAATAAAGTGATATTATATTAGTTAAACCTACAGCACAACTACACCATTAACACTGACTATAAAATGTAACACAGCATGAATGAGCCACAGCAGCTTCCTAGTATCACAGCCATACTAAAGAAGAGGCGATTGAGGTGGCTCGGGCATGTGTATCGAATGGAGCGGACTCGTTTGCCACGCTGGGAGATGTTGTAGATGCAAAAAGACCGGTCGGACGGCCAACGCTGCGCTTTAAAGATTGCGTGAAGCGTGACATGGTCACATTTGATATTCCATGCGACCCGTGGCAACGACTGGCCGAAGACCGAACCACGTGGCGCCGTGTTGTCCATGACGTTCAATCCAAGCACGACAATGCCTGGTTCTCCTCCTTGAATGATAAACGCATGAGGCGTCACGAGCAAGCCTCTAAACCCCGCTCATCTGGGGGAGCATACACCTGCCGTGTGTGCGGACGAGGGATCCTCTATCGAATTGGGCTGTACAGCCACAAACGTAAGTGTCGCAAGGATGCCGTTTGAACCATCTGGTTATATATGCAAAGGCTTGTTATTATTAAAATGTAAAAGGTTCTATTCCGCACGAGCTTAAAGAGATCGATTTGGCAGAAAACATGGTTTGCTATAGCCGCGTCTTCTTGTGAAATGTCCGATATGGCGGCGATATCTAACTTACAGAATCACCTGAGTAGAGATCTGGCGCTCTTTCCCGTTTGCTTTTATACTGCGTACTTGGGACTGAGGACTCATAACAAAAATAAAGAGCACAGGGCGTAGCCCTTTGAACTATGTATACTTAAAAACAATAGAAGTTGAACGGACTTGGCCACATAAGTTTGCGAACCGTTTGGGTTGAAATCGAAACTTATGAAGTTGGAAATGTAATCGATTTGACACCTCACTAAGTCGGATTGGCAAGATTCCGCTGTAGTATATAACACGCATGAAAAGTAACGAGATTTTGAATAAAATTTGTTATTTTAAGCAAATTACTTGGTTTTTATATTTTCCCGATTTCAATACCGGGATCCCGGAATTTAAATCGCCAATACCGGAATGAATACCGGTATTTGGAAGCCCTAGTCCACACACACTCTTGTTTTTTAAGATTATGAATTTTAAGACTGTCTGTTGCCGTGCCGGCCTAAGACTAAGGTAATCGGTCTCAAGAGACAAACAGTTAAAACATATTGCACAATTTTATTGAGCAATAAAATTGTGTAGGTGACAAAACTTTGATAGGTTATTTTATTTTTGCTATAATTTATTAGAATTCCGTATTTTCTGTCATTAAATTAAGTAAATTAAATAAAATAGGATTCGATTACTTATCGTTTAAAAAATTTTGACTTGGCAAAAAACCAAGCGTCTGAAACTCTGATCACATGTTGAAAAAAAAGTTGGCGGGAATTGGTTATCTTATGTACCTATTATGTTCTTTCGCTTTACGACAATTTCGTGGTGTAAATTGCCGAGAAAAATATAATTAATTCCTCGCAATCGAAGTAAAAAGCAAAGTGTACAACAGGGGCATAAATTTAATAATAATTATTGAAACCTAGAACGAAACGCGCCTTGCGCGGGAGCGAGCGGGAAGGAACATATCTCCCTCTCGCTTACCCGTAGGTACACCTCCTTACATACTAGCTCATACCGTTCAGGCGGAATGCGGAATTACTGAAAGTACATAAATTTACTAAGTTATAGTGTTTTTTTCAATACGTACATAATAAACAGCATTGGTACATCAATTTCCATGAGAAAAAAGTAGATGATGTCATATCTATCTATGAGAACTGAGTGGCGCCGCTGCAGAGCATCCTCTGCAGCGGCGCCACAATAAAAGCCCATTATTTCGTTTCCCGCTATAGGTACACTCATAAAATTATACGTACATACTGTACGTCTTACGAACATCATTTTAACATATAATTAGTTGAATTTCATTATGGTGGCGCCGCCGCAGAGTAGCACACAAGTTTTTATCATAAGTGTTTATTTCTAGGGTTTTAGCATGTTGTTGAATGATTTAATAAAGAATCTATAAAGTTATTTAAAACTTTACCTAAGTACTTATTATAATAGTTATTTTTAAAAGCACTTAAAAAAAAATGAAAAATATTGTCCGTACAAAATTACACCACGTATATTTATGTAGAACGAATCATTTCGCATACAATTTGTGTAAAAATAGAGTTGTGTTAAAATTCCGAGCACGCTCCTCAAAGAATGTCAATGACAATGGACATGACGATCTGTCGAAGCCTACTCACCTACTTAGGTACTGACATTTTTCATTTGATGAAATTATATTAATCATCATACCTATTGTTTTTCAGTTCGTCGTAGTGCTCGCTTTGGCTGTGTCTGCCCAGGCGTCAGTTGTGCCCGTGGCCGTGGCCCGCGCAGCAGACACCAGCAGCTTCGCATACGATGTCGCCGACCCCAACACCGGCGACTACAAGAGCCAAGTAGAAACCCGCGTTGGGGGCGTCGTGCAGGGACAGTACTCGCTGCTGGACGCTGATGGCACTAAGCGTACCGTTGATTATACTGCTGATGATGTGAATGGGTTCAACGCTGTTGTGCGTAAGGATCCTGTGGTTGTCGCGCCTGTTGTGAGCGCGCCTGTTGTTGAAGCTGCGCCCGCTGTGGTTGAGGCGCGTACGGTTGCCGCCCCTGCTGTGTACTCCGCTGCTCCCGTGGTTGCCACGCGCACTGTTGCCGCGCCTGTAGCGTATTCTGCCGCGCCTGTAGCATACTCTGCCGCGCCTGTAGCATACTTTGCCGCGCCTGCCGTGTACTCTGCTCCTGCTAGTTATGCTGCTCCAGTAGCCTACTCCGGCTACTCTGCACCAGCTTACTCGAACATCGCCAGCCCGTACTACTCTGCTCCTTACTCGACCTATTACTAAATTTATGAATTTGGCCTTGACGTAAATACTCATAAATTTAATGCTAAGTCATTGTACATACTATTTGTATTTTAATTTTTAATAAAAAGTGAAACTACCTTATTTTTGTTGTGTTATTTGTATTAGACTGCGTAAGAACGTAAGAACGTGAAGGATTTAAATTCGGTGTTTATAACTTACACTTAGGTACATAGCAGTCTATCTTGAAGAATTAATTTTGAGTAATATCATACTTCAAATACGAAATATGAGTAGGTACTTTTGTATCATTTATAAAACAAGGACCTTGTAAATTTACTATAATTACAAAGTTTCTAATGAAAGTATCCGTAGATAGATATCTACTTACTAGATTTTAGTCCTCTATTTCCTGGTGTCGTGTTACACCTAAAATTAATTTGCTCGTTATTTTATACCTTGGATTATTGTTATTACATAAATTCAATTCAATGACAAGTTATTATTTTATTTTAGTAACTAAACATTTTCCATGAAATCAATTTCAATGCTTATAAAGTGAGTCGTGTAACGTAAGAGATCGTATTGTGTATCTTGTATCTAAACGTTACTAATGTTTTGTATTAGATTTGCACAAAATGTAAAACACTAACGTGTTTTAACTATTTTGTACGGTCGAATAGGTAGTACACAAGCATTCCAAAATATGTTGACACGTCTCTATAATAAATGACAATAAGGTCGTGGACACATAATTATGTATATTTGGTTTGGAATGTTGGTTTATTGTAAAAGGTGTTTGTGAACTTGACTGTGTTTTTGTTTACTGTTCAACTGCTGGGCAAAGGCCTTTCTTCTACCACCCATCACGATTTGCCGCCTGCTCCTGCCAGTCGCTGCAAAATACGTCCATGTCCTTCGGCTGTACCTTCATTGGTCTTCCTCTGCTCTGGCTAATCTACGGTGTCCACGTCCAGTCAGTACCCAATTTGGCCCACCCATCTTATTTTAATTAATTCTGTAGCCGGCTAGCAGCGGAGAAATCTAACTAAGGCTCTTCTTATAAACAATATAATGTAATAAGAATATATACCTACAGTAAAATCAGAAATACCTGTCACTAACATTTACGTTCCTTGTGCTAACTTTATAAACGTGGTTTGTCCGTGGGTGCCGCTGCGCGAGTCGTATAAACAACCAGGAACCAGGCTGAAGATGTTCCAGCAAAGCACTCAGTATAAGCAGCGAAGTTCAACAAAGTTCTTCTTAAATTTTAAGGTAGAAGAAAGGGCTGCGACAATCGTGCGTGCTTAGATCTGCAGTCGGAACCTAGCCCCAAGCCAAGCGCTTTCGCGAACTAGTGACGTACATTAAGACTTGGATTGGGTTTCAACATTCGCTTTCGCGAACTAGTGACGTACATTAAGACTTGGATTGGGTTTCAACATTAAACGAACAAACTTCTATCCTACAGAATATAACTATTTACTTACACAATACAATTATAAATACCTGCTTAAAGGCAGCCCAACACAAACACACTGTTTTTGCAATAAAAGTATTTCACAAGTTTTAAATACCATTCATTATTGAATATTATATGTATATTTCAAATAGCATTTATATGCTATTTGAAATATACATAAGCCTCTCATGGCAGAGAAATTTTTCCGTCAAAAAACAAAAGGCGCGCGATATGGCCGTAGGTTACTTCTTCTTCTTCTATTTCTCAGCGGCCAGTGCGCGTGGCGGCTGCAACATGCAGGTTTGCCATAATACAATTCCACTCCGTTTCATTCAGTTTTGAACTATAATTACTATTTTTGAACTGATCACTTTTGATAATCTACTTACGGCATAAGTCATAAACCTCATAAATTGTGTTCTATTTTTTTTGTGTTGTTGTTGTTTTGTTTTGTGTATTAGAGAGGGAGAGTTTTAAAGCCATGTGCTTTAAAAATTACTTAGGTACTAATAAATGGAAAGTACCTACGACTTAAAATATAAAATCACATTTTTATTAAGCTGTTAATGGAATACCTACGTGATTTCCGATTTTATAAATCAGCATGACCTCTACTTTTAACATCAGTATGAAGTCATAGTCATAATTAGAGATGGGCCGAATATTCGGTAAATATTCGGTATTCGGCATATTCGGCAAGTTTTTCAATGTTCGTATTCGGCCAAATAATTCGGTTGCTTTGCCGAATATTTACCGAATAAACAAAGTAAAAAAATAATGAAGATCTTACGTATTCCTTTGGATAATAAGCTCCTATTTTAGTAGCTTTCTAAGGAACCAGTAGAAGGAAATAATTGCCTATGCGTCAAAATACAAATACAAAGTTGGAAAAACCGTAGTTTAAGAGTTGGAAGAGTTTAGAGTTGTTTCAACTAAGTTTTAGTTAAATTCACTAAATCGTAATAACATAAATATGTAGTTCTAGTAACATATGTAACCATTTTCAATCATTTAATAGTTTTTTCACCTCACTTGCTCGGAAAGGACTTTTTTATTCTTTAAAAACAGATAGCAAAATCGCATTTTATCCACAAGAGTGCAAAGAATATTTGAAATCCGAACGTGTCATTAGTTACTTTTTTAAATATAAATTCTTGTAAAGGCATGTCCCAGACGGGACAATTTTCTCCCTGTGCTTAAATTGTCTTAACGAATCATGTCATGTGAACGTAAAAATAATTTCATATCTAATTGTATCCGACTAAAAACAGTAAATTCAAACAATTTTATAACATGATTTTACCATAAATCACTTGAAATCGTACAAAAAATTGTATTCTTGACTTTTCCACTGTACTTATTCAGAACGCACCTTAATAGATTTTTCTTCTTGATTCTTAATTTGAAACTTTTGTGGTGTCGGTGGGTGTATAGTGGAAATTTATTACAAACGCAAATTGACTTATTTCTGTGCAATTATGTTCCATTTGTTTTTTAACCCCCGACGCAAAAACGAAGGGGTGTTATAAGTTTGACGTGTCTGTCCGTGTGTATGTCTGTCTGTCTGTCTGCCTGCCTGCGTGTGTGTGTGTGTGTGTGTGTGTGTGTGTGTGTGTGTGTGTGGTTTTTTTTTTTTTTTTTTTATAGAGGTAGAAAAATACATTTGCGTATCATCAGGCTTGCGCCCGGTATGTCGGACTCAGATGTTCAATACCGACTAAAAAACCTCCTCTGTCTTCGGCCTCTGTTTCCCCCGCGGCACTGCCGTTAGGTAT
Organism: Leguminivora glycinivorella; assembly: GCF_023078275.1. Lineage (NCBI taxonomy): Eukaryota > Metazoa > Arthropoda > Insecta > Lepidoptera > Tortricidae > Leguminivora > Leguminivora glycinivorella. Next base: position 21,449,396 of record NC_062976.1, on the reverse strand, counting down.
TACTTCGCGGGGGGAGGATCTAGTAATGATACTCTTCCTTCGAGTTTATTCTTAAGTGCCTGTTCTACTAGCTGCTCGATCCCTTTCTAAGCAGCGGAGTTTCTTGAGGACTTCAGTCGCAAAAGAGCTTGTCTCTTCCCAGGCGGTCTCCGATGACAGCATGATGCTCACCAAGGTCTCTGGACGAAGCTTCTGATTTAACGCATCTTCCCAAGTACTGCGGGAGGACTCAAAACGAGGGCACACAAAAAATACATGTTCCGCATCTTCGTTTACGCCGGCGCAGGATGGGCACTCCGGAGACGTGTCGTGCTTAAAACGATACAGATACTCCCGGAAGCACCCATGACCTGATATCATCTGCGTCAGGTAGTAATTAACTTCTCCATGCTCACGGTTCACCCAGGTGTCTATTCGTGGAATAAGACGGTAAGTCCATCGGCCATTTTCCGAGGAATTCCACTCTTTTTGCCATCGTTGTAGGCTGATTTTCCTTTCTTCATCCGTGAGTTCAGCTTGGCTTAATTCGGTAGAACGTTTTCTCCGGTAGAGGGCCTTTCTCTCTTCAGCAAGTAAGCTTATAGGCAGCATACCGGCTATAACGCACACTGCGTCTTGGGACACCGTGCGGAAAGCGCATGCCACTCTCAAGGCACTCAATCGATATACTGGCATCACCTTCCTCCGTGCTTCCTGTGTTTTTAATGCATCAGCCCATATCGGGATGCCATAGGTGAGTACAGAGGTCACTACAGATGATAGTAGTTTCCTCTTCTTCTGCTTTGGTCCTCCTATGTTGGGCATTAGCCGTGCCAAGGCTGTTCTGACTATCGCCGCTTTATCGCTCAAGTGTTGCGCCTGTTGTTTGAAGCTAAGCCGAGCGTCAATCATTACACCTAGGTAGCGAATATAGGGCTTAGATGTTATTTCATGTGCCCCGACTTGCAGTGTGATCGTTTCCAACTGTTTCCTACTAGTAATGAGCACTGCCTCAGTCTTGTGTTCAGCTAATTTTAAGCCAACCGTGTCCATCCATTGGCTGATCCTCTCGAAGGTAATATCAAATGCCAAGTTAATCTCTTCTAGGTGTTTCGCTACGATTACCACGGCAACATCGTCGGCGTACGCCACCAGCTTGACGTCCTTCGGCATTTCCAGCCTGAGTAGTCCGTCATACATAACATTCCACAGTAGCGGACCTAGAACGGAACCTTGAGGTACCCCTCCGGTGATCCTGTACTCTTTTGGACCGGCCTCGGTGTCATATTTCAGGATCCTACCAGAGAAGTAGCTTGCCACTATTTTTAGCAGGTATCTCGGTACGTTCATGTCGCTGAGGGCTCTCAAGATACAATCCCATTTAGCGGAATTAAAGGCGTTCTTGATATCAAGGGTTGCCACCAAGCAGTACTTCTTGGTCCCTCCTTTCCATCTACTTCCTGCAATGGCATCCTTAGCAGTGTTGACGACGTAGTTAATAGCATCCAAAGTAGAGCGGTTTTTTCGAAAGCCATATTGGTTATGTGAGAGCAGCGGTTCGACAACCCTTTCAATCCTACAGTGAATAATCCGTTCCAGTATTTTTCCTGCGGTATCAAGCATGCAAAGCGGACGGTAAGATGATGGTTCGTCAGGAGGTTTTTTCCCCTTAGGCAAAAGCACTAGTCTCTGTTGTTTCCACTTCATAGGGAAAACTCCTTCCTTGAGACACTCGTCGTAGACCTCCAAGAATGGTGACGGGTCTAATTTGATGGCTTCTTTTAAGGCAATGTTTGGGATTCCATCTAGTCCCGGGGCTTTTGTGTTTCCCATTCTGGAACATGCTTCCATTAAATGTTGTCCTGTGATAGGTGGAATTTCTTCAATATTGTACTCTTCTGGCTTGTATTGGAGTTCCCTTTGCTGAGGAAACAAGGCTGTTACGATCTTTCCAAGGAGCTTGGGACACGTGGGCGATGGCGTTGGCTGAGTTTTCAGGTGTGTCATAACCACTTTGTACGGCCTGCCCCACGGGTCATCCTCTACTTCATCGATCAGTTCTCTCCAGCATTGTCTCTTACTGACCTTAATGGCTTTGTTCAGCCTTCGGCGTGCATTCTTATACTCCGTCACAAGATCCTCAGAGTTTGTGAGAAATTTTTTGGGTCGCGTTTTTGTGTGTGTGTGTGTGTGTGTGTGTGTGTGTGTGTGTGTGTGTGTGTGTGTGTGTGTGTGTGTGTGTGTGTGTGTGTGTGTGTGTGTGTGTGTGTGTGTGTGTGTGTGTGTGTGTGTGTGTGTGTGTGTGTGTGTGTGTGTGTGTGTGTGTGTGTGTGTGTGTGTGTGTGTGTGTGTGTGTGTGTGTGTGTGTGTGTGTGTGTGTGTGTGTGTGTGTGTGTCTGTGGCATTGTAGCTCTCGAATGGATGAACCGATTTTGATTTAGCTTTTTTTGTCTGAAAGCTGAGTTAGTCGGGAGTGTTCTTAGCCATGTTTCATTAAAATCGGTCGGTTTTTTCAAAATTTTAATTTTGTGGTTATATTGCGTGTTTCCTCGCACAGACAGGTATTGAGCCTCAAAAGCTGGCCAAAATCCATTTTTTTTATTTACGCCGTACCCCTTCTTAACCATTGTTTCTTAAAACTAGAATAACCCCTCCACCTAGTAAAAAAAAATACCACGTGCTAAAGTCATCTATCACCCGTGTAGGCTTAGTCGAAAATTACCGTTCGCCGAAAGCGTCTGCGTGATTGTTCGATGCACTCGAATTTCATTGTTTTCAAAAATTTGTTATTCCTTGATTGGCCCGTTTTGTGTTGGTTTCTAATATGGATTGCAAAGAACCAGGTATGTACTTTATTTAACACTAAATTTTACTTAAATATTAATTGATTTTCTTCATTAATACCCTTGAGAAGTGAGTACCGGGAAATTTTAAATAAAAAGATAGGTTTTTCAAGAACATTGGAATTTTTAATAAGTTACCAAGCATTATCCAGCAAACATTTGAATGACATGTTGAAGAATAGACTTTCTTTTATAATATAAAGTACAGAATAGCCACCCCAATGCACCCGCCTATTTTTGGTGATTTTTTTTCCGTAAGCACATTCGTTACTTGGTACATGAGATTTTACTTATTTTTACGTTTTTGTGTTTTAGGTTCTTCTGGAATCCGGGTATTATATAGGAATGATTTATTTGCTATTATTGAACGCTCAGACAGCTCAACTTTTAACAAAAAGTTGCAATTTTTGGAGCAAGTATTACTGAATCTATATACGGAAAATGACCACAATATTGCTAACATAAAGCTGAAACTGTCTCGCATCAAGCATTAGTTTAAACAAAAATGGACAGCTGCTCTTAATACAAGTGCCAGATTCCTAGATAGCAGCATCGAGTAGCTCAAAGGATGCATATCTCTACCAAAAGCAGGAGTCAGTTCTGGTCGTCCTGAAAAGACTTTCTTAGAGTTGAGCGACAGGAGCAAGAGACATAAAACAGAAATGTCCTGGAAGAAAGCTAATGTAAGCTTTGATGAAAATAACTAATAAAAGTTGAAATATAATATTTAATGTCTTTCAACTTTCAATTTGTCAACTAGGAACCCTTATAGTTTCGCCATGTCTGTCTGTCCGTCCGTCCGTCCGCGGATAATGTCAGTAACCGGTAGCACTAGAAAGCTGAAATTTGGTACCAATATATATATCAACCACGCCGGCAAAATGGTTAAATAAAAAGTGGAAAAAAATGTTTTGTTAGGGTACCCCCTACATGTAAAGTGGGGACAATTTTTTTTTTTCATTCCAACCACAACGTGTGATATATTGTTGGATAGGTATTTAAATATGAATAAGGGTTTACTAAAATCGTTGTTTGGTAATATTAATATTTTCGGAAATAATCGCTCATAAACGAAAAAAAAGTGTCCCCCCCTCTAACTTTTGAACCATATGTGTAAAAAATATGAAAAAAATCACAAAAGTAGAACTTAATAACAACTTTCTAGGAAAATTATTTTAAACTTGATAGGTTCAGTAGTTTAAAAAAAAATACGGAAAACTACGGAACCCTACACTGAGCGTGGCCCGACACGCACTTGGCCGGTTTATTTTACCTTCTTGATCCTTAAATCTTAATAACAAATGGTTAGGAGGCCATTGGAACTTTAAAATAATTTTGGCCAACTTTTTGGGTCAAATACCAGTCTGTGCCTCGCTTTAGTGAGGTGAAAAGTTATGTGTTACACACGGGATGCAAAGTTATTTTACCTCGTGTGTATTGCAACACTCTCTACGCTCAGGATTCTATTTTTGAACTACTCGCTTCGCTCAGGATTCTATTTTCGAGTCGCTCGTGGTTCAACCATAGAATCCCTTCGCTAGCTCGTAGTTCAACCCTAGAATCCATTCGCTAGTTCGTGTTGCAATTCCACACTCGGTTAAAATACAACTTTGCTCCCTTGTATAACAAATAACTATTTCCCCTCACTAGCTCGGAAACACGTATTTTGTCCTTTAATACCAGCGGGTAAAAACGCATTTTATCCACTAGTGGGTAAAGTAATTTGACCTTGAATAAAGTCAAATTAACTGCTTTAAAATTGATAAAAGTAGGTGAATCCAGTAATAAAGATGATTTACCACCTGTGGAACTACTGGAAGCAGTGATAAACGCATTTTTGCGTTGTAGTTTCCTCGCTATAGTCGCTTCGCTCGTGGTTCAACTATAGACTCCTTTCACTTGCTCGTTTATCAATTTCACACTCGGCGTTAAAATACAACTTTGCCCCCTTGTATAACAAATAACTATTAATATTGGCATTTGCCTATCAAATGCGGCACTTACTCAGGTACAGTTTCCCTTAAGAGCCCGTCACGATGGGTAAAAATTCAGTATCTGTCAAATTACCCCATTTACACACACTAACGCACGTCACACTCACCAACATACTTTTCGCACACTACCGCAATTTACTGGAAGAGGTCAGTGACCTAACTGAGAGGAATTTAAGACAGGTCTATAGTTTCACTGAAGATCAGTTGTCACGTTAAAATCCCATCAAAACCAAAAAAGGGAAATATGAGCCAAGTTCAATATTATATATGCCTTGGTTGTTGGCGTCAACGACAAAAGCAGTGCGAGCTAAACGGGTGCCAAGTTCAATGGCAGTCCTCAAAATGTTTTATGACAATTGATGACATAAAATATCATTTCTTATAACTTTTATAATAGAATAAAATAGAATATAATTAATTTATTCGTTAACACACACACAAAATAAACGTTACAAATAATAAGACATAAACAAGGAGATCCAACGAAATGGTCTAATCTTCCGATCAGACCATCCGGTGAAACAAACACGACAGGCACATAATATGTATGTCACAAATATCAATATAAGAGCCAAATTTAAGACGTTTATGTAAAATAGTTTTTGTTGTGAGGACGCCCATAGAGGCTCCAAATAGTTCGTGTAATATTACACACGATGTTGTCTGCCAGTTCGGTTACTTGAACTTGGCTTGACACGCTGCCGCGTGTTTAGATTGCGGACAGTGTCAATTTAGTGTTACCATCTCTCACGAATTGACTCCGATTATTTTTCAAAATAAATTTGTGCAAATACCATATAAAATCAAAACAACTCTGGTGTAAAAAACAGTGCTTCGTTTATTCTAATTATAAATGGTTAAACCCTTTTCCGAATGAATTAAAATAATTCACTGTTCCTGATCGGTTTAGCCATTATAACATCCGTTATAAATGCACTGAGACAAAGGTTGAGGTTATGTATGAACAGAGGTTGACAGTCAGTTTACATGTAAAATTGTTGCCATATATAGAATTCTTCATTAAAATAATAATTTTCAAAATGTAGTTAAAGTTGTCTGAATCTAAGGTTACGTGCCCCGTGTGCAAACACCATTTAAAAATTATATTGAACGTAAGAAGGTAAGTCATACAGAACAATTTTGTGATAAGATAATATATTATTACAATTAATAATTTCGCCATTTACGCAAATAATCGTTTATAGAATATAATAATAATGATTAGTTCTGTTAGTTTTTTCATACGCCACACTGAATGTCTCTTCGCGAAAGAGAATGTTACACACACTGACACACTAAATAATGTGACCAGTATAATGAAAATAAAGTCCAACGAGTTAAAATTAATTTTAAAACTCTTTCATTTTAATAAAGTTTAGAAGACAAAAAATACCTATATTTCTTATCATTGTATTAAAGTTACATATATTTTTTTATTTCTCAACAATAATAAGTAGTAAACAACACAAAAAAAAAACGATTTTAAACTAAGACTCTTTTAGACGTGACGATGTTTATTTACCTTATTACTTTTGAATACATTCATAGCACTGGCAATCTTTTTGTATCCGTATATGATTTCCAGTGTCAAAAACAAATGTCATTGGAGCAAATTTGGCGACACGTCTGCTCTGAACGAGCCCGATCGGGCGTCTGACTCAATAGAATCTGTTCGCAGTTTTGACGTTTGTATGGAAAATTTACGAAAGTTTATATTCAACATTGATTTTATTCGTTCTCTTTGTAAGTAAAAATATGAAAAGGTAATAATTCTGTAGTCCAGTTATCTAGCTTATAAAATAACATTATTTTAAAACTAAAACGCGGTCGTACATATTCAAATTTATTAGAATGCCGACAGGGGCCGACCGCATTTTAGTTACAACTTTAAGTAAGTATGTATCTAAAATTGGAAGTTTTTCCTGATTTGTATTACACACTATTTTGCATACACATACTTAAAGTTTATAATTATCAAGAAAGCCTTTTGTTTGCCTAAAAGGTTTTCGAAGTAATTGCCATTTGATTCGAAGTATTTTTAGACAAATATTGATGTCGTTTAACTTCCATTTACTGTATTTTAGTAGCATGATAACACACATGTAAACTACTAAATTTTTAGTTTAGGATATAAGTAATGCGACAACATCAATTTTAGCAGCCTAAAGTATACAAAATTGAGCTCGGCTCACTCAGACCTGAGCACTATTTGCGGGTTTTCTTAAACTAGCGTCAGGAAAAAAATCATAATTAATTCAGGGAGTAACTTTTCCTTGATGTTAACTACTGATTTTGTAGATAAGAATACGCGCTGTTTAAAACAAGTGCTTTTCTTGTCAATAAGTATATACTGAAACTAAAACCGGACGTGGAAAACTACCAATTTTACGATTTTCTACTTTTTGATATTGACGGCCTCTTAAAGGAAGCGTACGGAGCAACGCAGTGTGGGAAGGCGCCAAGGTTCACGTTATGCTCCATTTCTATAACTGCGATTATTTATGACTGCCAACACATACGTCAACCTACGCAGTACTCACTATTTTCTTTGTTCTTGGTTGCATTGACATTTTAATAAAGGTGTTATGTGTAGGTACATGTAGAATGTGAATGACATCACATAATCTTTCTGGGGTCTGTTTCATTTGATGCCAGGCCATTACGGCTCAGCCACGACATTGGTCTAAGCGCGGCAGCGGTGAGCGGTGGTCATACATTGGAGCGAGACACAGCGATGGGACTTTCATTCGCACGTATGGCTGCCGCTCACCGCTGTCGCTTAGACCAATGTCGTGGCTAGGCCGTTAGATGTGTTTGTACTGATTTAAATGTTTAACTACCATCAGTTCACAGTCAATTCAGACCTATTTAGCTCTCTACCTACCTCATTCTTATATTCGGTCCAAGCTATATTATGGGTTTTGGCAGCACAGAATTTGGAAGTGTTACTTTAGAAGTTGTAATTTTGTCCACCCTCTGTTCTATCAAATTCTTTAGGTTCTTCAGATTCCTACTATTGACTTAGGATACGCAACAAGGGCATAAGGGTTTTGACTAAAAATACAATAATAAGTATAAAACTTTTGTATTTCGCATACATCCTGCATATGTACAAAGTCGTATAAGTTATTTACATTACGGAGAACACGTCGTGGTTTATGGCTAAGGAACCTTGAAACAAGGCTTTTTACCAGGCTACCGGAGCAGAGTATGCACCGTAGGTGTAAGGGGTGCCGTAGTACGAGCTGTAGACTGATGGAGCGGCGTAACGGGCCACTACTGGGGAGGAATAGACTGTTGGGGCGGCTACGCTGACGGTGCGGGTGGCTACAACAGGGGCGCCAGCGGCGTATACAGCAGGCGCTGAGGCTACCACGCCGGAAGAATAAACGGCGGGAGCAGCGATGGTACGCGCAGCGACTACGGGAGAAGCAGAGTACACAGCAGGGGCGGCAACGGTACGAGTGGCAACTACGGGAGCAGCGGAATACACGGTCGGAGCGGCAACAGTACGCGCGGCAACACAGGGGCGGAATATACGGCAGGGGCGGCAACAGTACGCGCAACCACGGGAGCAGCGGAGTACACAGCAGGGGCGGCAATAGTACGCGCGGCAACCACAGCGGGCGCGGCTTCAACAACAGGTGCGCTCACAACAGGCGCGACAGCCACAGGATCCTTGCGCACAACAGCGTTGAACCCATTCACATCATCAGCAGCATAGTCAACGGTGCGCTTAGTGCCATCAGCGTCCAGCAGCGAGTACTGTCCCTGCACGACGCCTCCAACGCGGGTTTCGACCTGGCTCTTGTAGTCGCCGGTGTGGGGGTCGGCCACGTCGTACGCGAAGCTGGTGTAGTCGTCTGCTGCGCGGGCCACGGCCACGGGCACCACGGACGCCTGGGCGGCCACCGCCAGCGCGAGCACTACGACGAACTGGAACAAAGGAGTAAAGTTGTAATACAATAGGCTAGTTTCCTATACTTCAAATAAAATATTTTATTCAGTGCACGAAATAAAGCGCCACATAATTTGAAGAAAAATATCGACAGTAGTTAGTTTTAAACATAATTTCTATTTAATAAGTCAAAGAGAAAGATATAAAGTAAATTAATTGACCGTGACGTCATCCTCAGTATTTCATAGTAATTCCATATTAGCAAATCGTTTTGACAGTTCATAAAAAGAATCTGATTTGACTAGTAGGAAACTAGCCTATTAACCAAAGTTATAGTTGCTTATTTCGCAGTGATAAGGTTTTCAAAATGTAAACGCTGTTGTTATTTTTGTGACAAGACAAGTGGTGTAGGATTATTAACTTATACCTGATATGATTTTCTGAAGCAATAGCTCATAATAATAGTGTCATTCGCTTGTTTTTGTCGAAAAAACGCTAATCATAAAACTTAAGTACCTATGCAATTTTAAAACATTGTTCACACCAGCTAAGTAAATATGTAGGTAATAAATATTATAAAAAAATTCGATGTTTTTTGCATTAAGTTGTAGACGTTAGATTATTAAAAAAAAAAACTTTAAGAACAAAGAAATTTATGAAACAAATTGTATTTTTAAAGTTTTTAAACGTTTTGTTTATCCGTGTTTTTTAAATGAAATAATTTAAAAAACACTACAAAAATTAAAAAAAAAAAAAAAAAAAAACTAGCAAAGATCTAACAACTCCAATGTCAACACTAATGAATAAAACCCACATTTATCACAGCACTACTAATTAAAGGTATAACTAGATCACCTTAGCAGCCATTGCGTACGGACTAGAGTAGTTCCAACCGAGGAATGATTCTCATAGGGTCGGCCCGAGCTTTTATATGAAGAAGCATACGAGGGCGTGGTATAAGAGTATTGGACATGCGAGTGAACTTCTTAGGCACATCCGTGGACTTAAGCGCTCTGTGTTAAGGTTTACTCTGTCTTGGATTTTAGGCTGTATAATCGTCACTACTTTGAAAAAATCTCGTATCTCACACTGGTACTCAAAGTTGAAACGTAGTAACTCTATATGCACCCCCTACATAGTTACTACATTTGTCTTTTCAATGTCAGAAGAAGATACGGGTTTTCTTCAAAGTAGTGACGACATGTCGCATTACAGTGTACCTATCCAACGTTACAATAACTTACGCTTCATAAACATATCATAGCTATAAGCTCACCCTATCGCTCTTCTGTAGTGGGGCATTTTCAGAATTTAGGACCCCCCAATTAGCGTAAGTTGTTATTAATATAAATTAACTCACTGTCAGCTTTGTGACGATAATTGGACGTAATAACGCAATAACGTTCCAATCTATCTGAAATTGTCATTGAAATTAAAGACTTTTGTTTACAATTTCATGTGGATTGGAACGTTATTGCGTAACTATGTTCAATTAAGCATGAAATTTCAATAAAAATATTATTTTTGTGTTAATTACATAAAATCTAAGCGATAATCTACATACAGAATGAAAACAGTACATTTTTAGACAGATTTTATGCTTATTAGTCGTCACAAAACTGACAGTGATTTAATTTTTGTTAACAACTTACGCTAATTGGGGGGACCCAAATTCTGAAAATGCCCAGATTGGCGCGTTGCGTTTTGATGGCCACGTTTCGCCAGCGATTGTCACTTTGGCTACGCTGGCATATTTTTGCGTATGTAGCATGTATGTGGATATATGGATGTATCCGGAAACGCAAGGTCGCAATCTGGATGGCTGCCGGTGCATTCTTCAAGTAATTTATGCCTGCTGTTTGGCAGAAGACGTGTGTACATTTTTTTTTGTTAATTATAGTGGAATTTGTCCTCCGTTAAGTTATAGTTTGTGTCAATGCGATGCTTCTTTATCGGATTTTATAGTAGTCTTTTATAGTGGTATATCCTGTAAGTATGAGTGAGAATTATAGGATGTAAATGGCTTAATACCAGTTCTGCTTCTGCGCTTATTTATGAAGATAAGAATAAGTTTTATGACTAAAAGTCCTACTTACATCTACAAATAAGATTTGTGATTAACCAAAAACAAAAACCGACAAAACTTTACAACATAATTTAGAGTCATAGATGTGGGCCTAATTAATTAGCCTGTAATAACTTTGACATTTATTAAATTCAGGTCAAACTTGGACTAAGAGGGTAATCTCTGTCAAAT